>NC_089506.1:142185330-142488361 GCF_036850995.1 Saccopteryx leptura
AACTACTTTTAATACAACACTTTTGCTTAAAATAAGACATTCTAATTATTCTTCTTCTAACTTTCAGTACCATGATCACAAAAATTAGAAGTTTTGACTCTTGTATAATTTCTGCCTCTATTCAATGCCATGTCATGGGTCAAACTATTGCCGAGGTCATTTATATATTTTCTAAATGTTTGAAGCCGTCCTTGCTTTATAACGTACTCTAATTTTTTTTTTTTTTTTTTTACCCACAGCCTAGTTTTTATGGACATAATTCTGTGGAGAGCCATCACAAGTGAACTACTGATATATTCTTTTATTTATTTATTTATTTTCTGAAGTGAGAAGCAGGGAAGCAGAAAGACTCCTGCATGCACCTGACCGGGCTTCACCCAGCATACCCACTGGGCCATTGCTTCTATGTGACCGGAGCCATTCTAGCGCCTGAGGCAGAGGCCATGAAGCTATCCTCAGCATCTGGGCAAACTTTGCTCCAGTGGAGCCTTGGCTGCAGGAGGGAAAGAGAGAGATAGAGAGGAAAGAGAGGGGGAAGGGTGGAGAAGCAGATGGGCGCTTCTCCTGTGTGCCCTGGCCGGGAATTGAACCCCTGACTTCCACATGCCAGGCTGATGCTCTACCGCTGAGTCAACCAGCCAGGGCAGTGAACTATATTTTATTTTAAGAATGTGTGTATGTTTAAACACAATTATAAGTCACTTTCTGAATTAAGTCACTCTAATGAGTCAGGATTCTTGATTGTAGGCAACACAATTTGACTAGCTACCTAAGGGGAAAAATTAAGTTTATTGGAAAAATTTGAGCAACTCACAGAATCAGAGAAAAGGAAACATTTTGGCCTATATAAAGTTGACTGAGTTCTAAATATCCCTGTAACTTTGTCACCTGTTGAGAAATCAAACTTCTCAACTGGCAGTACAGTCATATATCTGCCCTCTGACTTCCCATGGTGATGGGAACTATGGTGAAACACACTGCCTCTGTCAGGTCTGCCTCCATGGGAGAAACACTTCCATGTAGGCAAATCAAGATACTAATGGGAAAAAGGACAAAAATAGTTGAAACTGAATTAAAGTCAAATAAAATAAAATGTTCACTAGCTTCAGGTTAGGCAGAGTCTTAAAATGTGAATCTTATTGTGCTCCTGCTCTTAGATTATCATTATCTGGGGTTCCTTCTTCACACTGGGGTAAGAACTGATTTTAATAATGACCTCAGATACCTTATTCCTTTCAACTTGTTACCTCTCTGGTTACAACTTGTTTCCTGAAGGCAGAACAGAAAAATGAGTAGCTCAGATTAAGAAAGAAAAAACCTACAGAACAGTTACTTCTCATAAGACTCTTCTACATCCAAAGGAGGTTACAGTCTTCAAACCAATATTTTCATATATAAGTCATAAATTATTTTTTTGAGAGAAAAAGAGCTGACTTAATGCTCAATTTAAAAGAAGTATTCATCAGCAAGGTTCAGTAATACCTAAGGGAAATATAAAAGAGGATTATACACTGATTTTGAGAAAAAATCCAAATATTGATAAAAGCATGTTAAACTAATTTGAATATGGGCTTTGAGTCTGACATGTTTCAATGAGCTTGTCAAACTCAAGGTAAAAGGGATAGGCCTCCACAAGTTTGCTGTCACTTCAGAAACCAGCCACAAGTTTGGGGGTCAGTAAGCTATCCTTAATGCTGACCAGCTAGATATAAATTTGGAGTCCTCACCACCTGCTCAGTTTTGATAATTTACTGGAATGAATCACAGAACTCATAAAAATGTTATATTTATAACTTCATTTTAGTATAGTGAAAGGATATAAATCAGAACAAGCCAAAAATAGAGTTGCATAGTGTGAGGTCTTGGAGGGTACCAAACATAAAGCTCTGTCCTTAGGAAGGATCAATCTCCTGGACCATGGACGTATGACAATACTCAGAGTGTTGCCAATTAGGCTTCTCTGTTTAGTTTTATTAGGTTTCATTATGTAAGAACTACTGATTAAATCATTGGCCATATGGTTGAACTCAATCTGCTGCCCTCTTCACCTCTCCAGAGGTTGAGTTTATATCACATAGTTCAGTGCCGCAACCATCTGATCACTTGGTTTATCTTTCTGACATGGTCAGCCCCTCATCCTGAATCATATTTCAGTAACAATAACCATGTTAGTACAAACTATGGAGGGGCCCACCAAAAGTCAACTAATTGGTGTAAAATAGCAAGTGTTATTCTAGTGGTCCACCATGAATAATGAAGACAACCCAGTCACTCAGGAAAATCTTCCTTTGAACCAGGGACAAAAGCCAGCTAAATTCTTTACTACGCACATGTCTATGACTATTTAAACATAGACAATATTTCCAGTATTTATACCATAGCTCAAATGCTCTGGAAGGGGCCAGAACTTCAGTAGAATAGTTGAGTGAGTCTCTGGAATTCCCACATGGAGGCTCATATTAACAATGAACTATTAAGACATCTTTCGGTAATGGAGGAAAACCACTAAGATTAACCCAAGATCACTCTGTACACATAATTGAACAAAAATAATGTCTTTAGTTTTCTGTACAATAAATAAATGGAAAATGCCACTCTGCTTTTTAAAAATGTAAGTGGGCAAGGAATAAACATGAACTATGGTAACTTAATGCGGAACCATCTAGAACAACCTATAAACCAGCAATAGCATCTTATACAATTAATACAGTAGGCAAGAGATTTTCTATTGCATAATAAAAAATATCTCTTACTGATAATTTTGTCATAGTATGAGGAGAAATTTTTGAGTAAACTGGAATAATGGCAAATATTTTAACCTTTTAATCTTATTTTTTTAAACCTGGAAGTAACTCTATAAGTAATTGTTTTTGTTATCTCCAAAGAGAAATGTAGCTTAAGCCTAAATGTGAAATTTTCAAATCTTAGGGTTAATATGAACTCAGAAAAGGTGTGCTTATTTTGATCTGAAGTCACACTATCACCTAGTAGTTTCTCACATACAAAATTTGAACAAAACTAATGACTTAATTTGAATATTTTGTTCTCTTATATATGCAAAATAGCTAAATAAATGACTATTTTGTCTTTTACTATCCAAGAGATATTTATACCTTTATGTAATTTTGATGGTTTGGAATACATTATAATGAACTCAAGTGATTTTTCATTGGGCACATAGTTCCCTCTCACAGACACACACAGTGTATGAGAAAGAGTTACTAATGGGTAATGATTGGCATTACAGTGGAATATTTTGTATATTTACCTGGTTTTCCTAAATTTTACCAGAGTGATTGTATAAACCAACTCTAATTATAGTGCCAACGTTTTCTATTTGCCTTAACAAAATACTGTTATTCTGTAACCAACAGCTGCTTAGTTCTCCTTCTTCATTCTTTTTCTGCTTTAAATTGGATTTCTCCTGTTTCTTCCTCCAAAAGGAAAAAAGGCACCTAAATTCTGCACATAAAGTGGATTTTTATGGCATTTGCTTTTCTGTTGAGCAAGAGTCATAGATGTTTCAACTATAAGTTAAAAGCTTGTGTGCTCCATTTCCTATTTGTTACAGAGTACTGGCCCCAGGCAAAATTGTGAGGTCAGAAAAGGTTGGCTTTAAGTCTTCCAGTGCAGTCACAACTCCTGCTTCACGTTCCTTCTGCCCCACAGCTGGAATTTCTCCCTCCAGCCTCTCCTGCCCCTCCCAACCACATTTCCAAGCATATGGAAAAGGACCTACCCTATATTTCATCCTCTAAGGGAAGTTAACTAGCTAACTAAAGCACTCATCTAAATAGGTAACTGCTAGAAAAATACTGGCAGATTTTAACTGGAAACTTGGGGCAGTTTAGATTATTATTATCCATGGTGAATTGGTAGAACGTAAGGGTTCATTAAAAAAACAAGCACAGGTCTGACCTGGAGCATCAACCTGGAATGCTGTGGTGGCTGGCTTGAAACTCGGTCTTGCTTAGTCAAGGCACATATCAGAAGCAACTACTATGAGTTGATGCTTCTCACACATCTACCCTCTCTTCTCTCCTTTCTCTAAAATCAATAAACTTTAAAAAATAAATAAAATGAAAAACATAAGCACAATTTATTTATGGTTATTAGTCTGTTGTTTGTAAAAATTATCCTTGTCATTGTTATCATTACATAGTTTCTAATTTCTCTTCTGTAAAATTCCTCATAAAATGTTGGCTTGGATTTACACAAAATAAAAAATATGTATAGTGAGTAAATTGTAATATAGAAATCAAAAGAAATGAGAATTCTTTCAACATCAAGATAATTGAAATAAAAGTGGTCCTTGGCTAAATGTCACAGCCCAATACTCAGAGAATAATATTAAAATTAATATTTTTCTACAAATGAATCAAGTAATTTGTCTCACTCTGAATAGCTTTTTACTAAACCCCAAGAAATGCTAAATAATTTTAATTTTCAACTAGAAGAAGAAATACTAGATTCCCTTTTTATATCAATTAGAAGGGGCTTTTTATCTTTTCCTTTTGTGTTTAAAATTAAAATCCAGGAAATATCTGTGAAGGTCTTTGCTGTGCAATGTGTGGCATTTTAAAGTACCTGTAGAATTTCATGGTTTACTGGGGAAACCAGAATATAGCTTCTTATAGTGAATTCTAAATCAACTTTAAAAATAGATCAAAATATACCTATAACTTGCTATACTGTTCATGGAAATCAATTTATCTACAGGGTGATTGCCTAAGGATTTGGTATATTGTATATGTCTGTCTGATAATTGGAAGAAACTCTTTTTATGTAACTAAAAAACTGAGGAAAATATCAATAGCTGACAGAGAACACACAGCAGGGCACATAAATTCTATTTTCTAATAAGGTTTATGTTTTTGTACTTAATGAAATTCTAGAAGAAAGTTGCAATTGTGGGGGATGTGATAAATACAACATGGGATTGATTATCATGATTTCAGAATTCCATGGTGTCTGTCTCAAACAACAAAACATATCAAAAGTCCAGCTGACTCTGACTTGATCTAGTTGTGAAGGGAGAGGTGAATGTTATAGGATTCAGAATTTTCTCCGGGGAAAAATGTTGTGCACTAGAAATGCAAGTTAAGTAAATGTATATCAAGTGAGCATTAAAAAGTAAAGTTGTGGTCTTAGCCAGTTTACTTGGTAGTAGGTAGAGCATAGGCCTAGAATGTGGAATTCCCAGGTTCAATTCCTGGTCAGAGCACACAGGAGAAGTGACCATCTGCCTTTCCACCCCTCACCGTCCTCCTCTTTTCTCCTCCCACAGCCATGGCTCCATTGGTTCGAGTGCATCAGCACTAGGCACTGAGGATGGCTTCAGGGAGCCTCACCTCATGCATTAAATATAGTTCAGTTGCGAACATGGCCTCAGATGGGCAGAGCATTGGCCCCAGACAGATGTTGCTGGGTGGATCCCGGTTGAAGCATGTGCAGGAGTCCATCTCTCTATCTCCTCTCCTCTCACCTGGAAAAAAATGAAGTAGCATTATTTATGGAAAAATTATATATATTTTTTTAATAAATTTTTATTAATGGTAATGGGATGACATTAATAAATCAGGGTACATATATTCAAAGAAAACATGTCTAGGTTATTTTGTTTAAATAGATAATTAAGGGGATCACTTTTGCCCAGAGTATGTTTAGTAGCACATACATACATAACACTCACAGGCAAACCTACAAAAGTAACTGAAATTATCTTTAGTCTCCTAAAACAAAGATCTCCTAAGATCTCAGAGAGAAAAAAGTATAAAAATATCCACTTCATACAAAAGTATACCAAACAGTCAGGTGTTCTGTGTTTTGAAAGAGAATATTAATATCTTCTCTGAATTCTTACATTTTTTAAAAAATGAATAATCCCACAGATCATCCTGGAAAAATGTTGACTTCTTAAAATTTTAGTTAAATAAAATACCCAGTGGGTTATAGTGGTAAGAACAGATTAAGAACTTCAAAAAATTTCAGAAATGTGAAACATTATTACTGTCTAGGGATCAAATCAGGCACCTATCATAGAATGTTACCTCTGTGCCCAATGAAATACAAATAAAAACATAGAGTATGCCTACACGAGGTCATTGCAAATTAGATGAATATAGCATTGACTGCCATGCTCCTATTTAGTACTGTGAACTGTAACAGTGAAGATGTAAAACAGGGGTCCCAAACTACGGCCCGCCCGCGGGCCGCTTGCGGCCCCCTGAGGCCATTTATCCAGCCCCCACTGCACTTCCAGAAGGGGCACCTCTTTCACTGGTGGTCAGTGAGAGGAGAATAGTTCCCATTGAAATACTGGTCAGTTTGTTGATTTAAATTTACTTGTTCTTTATTTTAAATATTGTATTTGTTCCCGTTTTGTCTTTTTCCTTTAAAATAAGATATGTGCAGTGTGCATGGGGATTTGTTCATAGTTTTTTTTATATTCCAGCCCTCCAACAGTCTGAGGGACAGTGAACTGGCCCCCTGTGTAAAAAGTTTGGGGACCCCTGATGTAAAACATGGAGTTTACCATTAGTTACAGAGACTTCTGCCCATGACAACAATGAAAACAGAGCCTTCTAATGATGAATATTTGTTGTTGAATAAGTGCAGGGGGACAAAATATAACAAATATAAGATTGCTACAGATTTGTATAGCCTGTACCTACCTGCTAGCAAAATGGTAATATTTTATCCTTTATCTTTTTTAATTTTTATTAATTTTTAATGGGGTGACATCAATAAATCAGGATACATATGTTCAAAAAAAAACATATCCAGGTTATCTTGTCATTAAATTATGTTGCATACCCATCACCCCAAATCAAATTGTCCTCTGTCACCTTCTATCTATTTTTCTTTGTGCCCCTTCCCATCCCCCTCCCCCCCCCCCCCGTAACCACCACACTCTTGTCCATGTCTCTTAGTCTCATTTTTATGTCCCACCTATGTATGGAATCATGCAGTTCTTGGTTTTTTCTGATTTACTTATTTCACTCCTTATAGTGTTATCAAGATCCCACCATTTTGTTGTAAATGATCTGATGTCATCATTTCTTATGGCTAAGTAGTGTTCCATAGTGCATATGTGCCACATCTTTATCCAGTCTTCTATTGAAGGGCTTTTTGGTTTTTTCCATGTCTTGGCCACTGTGAACAATGCTGTAATGAACATGGGGCTGCATGTGTCTTTACATATCAATGTTTCTGAGTTTTGGGGGTATATACCCAGTAGAGGGATTACTGGGTCATAAGGTAGTTCTATTTTCAGTTTTTTGAAGAACCACCATACTTTCTTCTATAATGGTTGTACTACTTTACATTCCTACCAACAGTAAATGAGGGTTCCTTTTTCTCCATAGCCTCTCCAACACTTCCTATTACATGTCTTCTCATAATAGCTAATCTAACATAGGTGTGAGGTGATATCTCATTGTAGTTTTGATTTGCATTTCTCTAAAAACTAATGAAGATGAGCATTTTCTCATATATCTGTTGGCCATTTGTATTTCTTCCTGGAAGAAGTGTCTGTTCATGTCCTCTCCCCACTTTTTTACTAAATTGTTTGTTTGTCTGTTGTTGAGATTTATGAGTTCTTTGTATATTTTGGATATTAGGCCCTTATCTGAGCTGTTGTTTGAAAATATCATCTCCTATTTAGTTGTCTGTCTGTTTGTTTTGTCGTCAGTTTCTCTTGCTGAGTAAAAACTTCTTAGCCTGATGTAATCCCATTCATTTATCTTTACCTTAACTTCCCTTGCCTTTGGAGTCAAATTCATAAAATGCTCTTTAAAAACAAGGTCTATGAGTTTACTACCTATGTCTTCTTCTATGTACTCTATTGTTTCAGGTTTTATATTTAGGTCTTTGATCCATTTTGAATTAATTTTAGTACAAGGAGACAAACTGTAGTCGTTTCATTCTTTTGCATGTGGTTTTCCAGTTTTCCCAGCACCATTTGTTAAAGAGGCTTTCTTTTCTCCATGGTGTATTGTTGGCCCCTTTATCGAAAATTATTTGACCATATATATGTGGTTTTATTTCTGGACTTTCTATTCTGTTCCATTGGTCTGAGTGTCTATTTTTCTACCAATACCATGCTGTTTTCATTGTTGTGGCTCTATAATATAGTTTGAAGTCAGATATTGTAATGCCCCCAGCTTAATTCCTTCTCCTTAGGATTGCTTTGGCTGTTCTGGGTTTTTTACAGTTCTATATAAATCTGATTTTTTTGTTTCATTTCTTAAAATTGTCATTGGAATTTTGATGGGAATTGCATTAAATTTGTATATTGCTTTGGGTAGTATGGCCATTTTGATTATTTATTCTTCCTATCCAAGAATAAGGAATATTTTTCCATCTCATTGTATCTTTTTCGATTTCCTTTAAAAATGCTTTGTAGTTTTCGTTTATAGGTGTCTTACATTCTTTGTTATGTTTATTTCTAGGTATTTTGTTGTTGTTGTTGTTGTTGTTGCAATCGTGAAGGGGATTATTTTTTTGAGTTCATTTTCTAATGTTTCATTGTTGGCATATAGAAAGGCTATGGACTTTTGTATATTAATTTTATATCCTGCGACTTTACTGTATTGTGTTATAGTTTCTAGTAATCTTTTTGTGGAGTCTTTAGGGTTTTCGATGTATAGGATCATATCATCTGTAAAAAATGTTACCTTTACTTCTTCTTTTCCGATATAGATTCCTTTTATTTCTTTATCTTGTCTGATTGCTCTGGCTAGAACTTCTAGCATCACCTTAAATATGAGTGGAGAGAGTGGACAACCCTGTCTTGTTCCTGATTTAAGGGGGAAAGCCTTCAGTTTTATGCCATTTAATATGATGTTGGCTGATGTTTTATCGTATATGGCCTTTATCATGTTGAGATATTTTTCTTCTATACCCATTTTGTTGAGTGTGTTAAATTGTTAAATATAAAGTTGTGTTGTATTTCATAGAATGCCTTTTCTGCATCTATTGATAAGATCATGTGGTTTTTGTTCTTTTTTTTTGTTAATATAATGTATTATGTTAACCGTTTTACGTATATTGAACCAACCTTGAGATTCTGGGATGAATCCCACTGGATCATGATGTATTATTTTTTAAATATATTATTGTATTCGATTTGCTAGTATTTTGTTTAGTATTTTAGCATCTGTATTCATTAGAGATATTGGTCTCTAGTTTTGTTTTTTTGTGCCATCCTTGCCAGGTTTCAGGATGAGGGTTATGTTGGCCTCATAAAATGTGTTTGGAAGTATTGCTTCTACAATTTTTGGAAGACTTTGAGTAGAATAGGAACTAAGTCTTCTTTGAATGTTTGATAGAATTCACTAGTATAACCATCTGTGCCTGGACTTTTAATTTTGAGAAGGTTTTTAATAGTTCTTTCTATTTCTTCCCAGCTAATTGGTCTGTTTAGGCTTTCTGCTTCTTGACTCAGTCTAGGAAGGTTGTATTGTTCTAGGAATTTGTCCATGTCTTCTAGATTGTTGAATTTAGTGGCATATAGTTTTTTGTAGTATTCTACAATAATTCTTTGTATATTTATAATATCTGTAGTGATTTCTCCTCTTTCATTTTGAATTTTGATTATATGAGTCCTTTCTCTTTCTTACTTGGTAAGCCTTGCCAAGGGTTTGTCAATTTTGTTGATCTTTTCAAAGAACCACCTTCTTGTTCTATTAATTTTTTATATAGTTTTTCTGTTCTCTATTTCATTTATTTCTGCTCTGATTTTTATTATCTCCTTTCCTCTGCTGGTTTTGGGTAGTCTTTGTTCTTCTTTTTCTAGTTCCTTAGGGTGTGAAGTTAAGTGGTTTACTTGGGCTCTCTCTTGTGTGTTCATATAGGGCTGACGTGATAGGAACTTCCCTCTTATCACTGCTTTTGCTGCATCCCATAGATTCTGATATGTCATATTTTCATTTTCATTTGTCTGTATATATTTTTTGATCTCTGTGCTTATTTCTTCTTTGACCCATTCAGTTTTTAAAAGTATGTTGTTTAGTTTCCACATTTTTGTGGGTTTTTTCCCTCTTTTTTTCAGTTGAATTCTAGTTTCAAGGCTTTATGATCAGAAAATATGCTTGGTACAATTTCGATTTTTCTGAATTTGCTGATGTTATTTTTGTGTCCCGACATATTGTTAATTCTTGAGAATGTTCCATGTGCACTAGAGAAAAATGTATACTCTGTCGCTTTGGGATGAAATGTCCTGTAGATTTCTATCATATCCAAGTGCTCTAGTGTTTCGTTTAAGGCCAATATATCTTTATTGATCTCTGTTTGGATGAACAATCTAGAGCTGTTGTCAGTGTATTGAGGTCTCCAAGTATGATTGTATTTTTGTCAGTTTTTGTTTTTAGGTCAATATGTAGCTGTCTTATATACTTTGGTACTTCTTGGTTTGGTGCATATATATTAAGAATTGTTATGTCTTGTTGATTCAGTGTCTCCTTAATCATTATGAAATGACCATTTTTGTCTCTGAGTATTTTTTCTGTCTTGTAGTCAGCATTATTAAATATGAGTATTGCTACACCAGCTTTTTTTTTTGGATGTTATTTACTTGAAGTACTGTTTTCCAGCCTTTCACTTTGAATTTGTTTTTATCCTTGTTGCTTTGATGTGTTTCTTGTAGGCAGAATACAGTTGGATTTTTTAAAATCCATTCTGCTACTCTGTATCTTCTTATTGGTGAGTTTAATCCACTTACTTTTAGTGTAATTAATGACACTTGTGGGTTCCCTATTGCCATTTGATAAATTGCTTTCTGTTAGTTTTGTATTTTGTTTGATTCTTCTCTTTTGTTTTTGTATCATTTGTTTTTGTTTGGTTGTATTCCATACTTCTTTCCTCTGTTGCTACCTTTTTTAAGTCATGTGCTTCTGTGGTGATTTTTTCAAGGGTGGTTACCATTAAGTAATGAAAAGGGCAACTATCATGTTCATTGTAGTACACTCTTTTATGAGTGCTTCTGCCCTCCATTGTCCTTTGCTACTGTTAATTTTTGTCCTCTCCCCCCCCCCTTTTTTTGTTGTTGTCACAGTTTAAATTTGGTTTTATTGTGATCTTGGTGTAGCTTTTACTTGTGGTTTTGTTGTTTTGTTCTTTGTTTCTGGTTGGAAAACCCCCTTTAGTATTTCCTGGAGTGAGGTTTTTCTGATGATAAATTCCCTCATCTTTTCTGTATTTGTGAATGTTTTTATTTCGCCTTCCTATTTAAAGGATAGCTTTGATGGGTATAGTATTCTTGGCTGAAAGTTCCTCTCTTTCAGTACTTTAAATATTGGGGTCCACTCTCCTCTAGCTTGTAGAGTTTCTGCTGAGAAATCCAATCATAATCTAATAGGCCTTCCTTTATATGTTGTATTATTTTTTTCCCTGGCTGCCTTGAGAATGTTTTCTTTATCATTGATTTGTGCCAATTTCATTATGATGTGCCTTGGTGTAGGTTTGTTAGGGTTAAGAAAACTCGGTGTTCTGTTTGCTTCTTGAATTTGAGGCTTTAATTCTTTCCAAAGGCTTGGGAAGGTCTTGTATTATTTGTTTGAATATGTTCTTCATTTCATTTTCTCTCTCTTCTCCCTCTGATATACCTATTGTTCTTAGGTTAGTTTTTTTGATGGAGTCAGACAATTCCTGTAGGGCTTTATCATTTTTTAAAATTTTTGAGTCTCTTTCTTCTTCTCTCTATTGTGCCTCAAGTTGCTTGTCTTTTATGTAAATCTGCCTTCTATCTGGCCTTTTCTATTAGTTAAGCTTGTTACCTCATTTTTCAGTTCATGAGTTGAGTTTTTCATCTCTGTTTGATTTGTTTTTATAGTTTCAATTTCCTTGGTAATATATTCTTTGTGTTCGTTGAGTTGTTTTTTGAGTGTCCTATATTGTATTTTTGTGTTTTCTTGTATATCTCTGAGTATTTTTAGGATTTCTATTTTAAATTTTCTGTCATTTAGCTCCAAGGTTTTCAATATATTGAATTTTTTCTCTATAGATTTTCCTCATCTATCTGTGCTATATCTCTGTCTTTTGTATTCATGATATTCAATTTCCTTTTTCTTAATGGCATCTGATGGTGGTTCTGTTGATAGCACTAATGAAAATTAATAAAGAATAAAACAGTAAAAAAATGAAAAAAAATTTATTATTTCCTTTTTTTTCCTCCTCTTCTCTCCCTTCCTCCTTGAGAAAAAATTGTGATGAACTGTGGATTATATTGTGCTAAATGGAACAAAAACTACCTATAACAGGGGGCCTGAGTTGGGGAGAAGTGACAAAGAGACAAAAAAGGAGGTAAGGACCAACAAAATGCAAAAAGGAAAATATTTGGATCAAGAATAAAATGATTTTCTTGTAAGTGATGGTCAACTAAGTGATATAATGAGAGGGATAAAAGGGAAACAGAAAAAAAGGGGGAAAATTTAAAAATTACTATAGTATTAAGTAGAGCAAAAACTAGATAAAATGGAGAGCCAGGTTTGGGAGCACAGCTAGTGAGTTTAAAAAGTGAAGTAAAAAAACCCCAAAGCACCACAAAGAAAAATTTGAGTCCCAAATAAAACAATTTGTTTGTGACTGAGGATTGAATAAGAGGAAAATGAAGGACAAAAGAAGAAACTAATATAGAGGGAGAAAAAAAGAAAGAGGAAATAATGAAAAGAAGAAAAAAGAACAAAAAGAGAGAGAGTTAAGGGTTTTGGAGTGCAACTCTCATAAAGAGAAAGGAAGAAGAAAAGAAAGAAAATGGGGAATGTAACACTTATGGGTAGTGTAGTTCAAGAAGAGGAAAGAATAAGATCTGCAGAGAATAATATGACCAAGGTAGAAGAAAAAGAAAATAATCAAGACAAGAAGATGAAAGAAAAAACTTAAAAAAAAGAAGATGAAAGAAACCAAAAAAAAAAAAAAAAAGGAAAAAGTTATAAAATCTGTGGTTTTTTCTTGATTTTGAGATTCTATCTTATTCCTTCTTCTTTCCTCCCCCTCTTCCTGGTTGGTTACTTTGTACCCCAGGCTCTGCCCCTGTGGCATGCTTAGGTTGAGATTTGCAGTTGATAAGTCTTTATGGCAATGTCATATATTAGGTTTCAGTCTCATTGGTAGTCCAGGCTCATTAGCATTTGCAGGCTCTGACAATGAGACAGTCTATTTTCCCAAAGCCTCTCTCCTAGTCTCTTTTTCTTGAATTAGCAGTCTGATGATCCAGCTATGGGTTTGCCGCTGCCTCTGCCTAGAAAGTAAGGGGCTCAAAGAGCTGGGAAATCCCCACTCTAACCCCACTCAGCGCAGGGCTCTGGGTAAGGCTCTGTCAGTCAGAGCAACCAACTTAATCAGGTGGGGCTGGGAGCCAGTTGCTTTCAAGGTTCCTTTCTATGCCCCTCCAGGTGTGTCCAGTATGCCTCAGCACTCTGTGGGACCACTCTTCCCAGGCTTTTTGCACTTTGTAACCTGTTTAGGCTGGGAAGAAGATGCCCTAGTCACTGTATGCAGAACAGGAAGTCTTAAAAGCTACTAAATCCCTCTTTTTAACGTATAGCCCTGAGTATGAAAGCTCTGCCAATCAGAAGTTGCCCCCACCCCTACGTGCATAGCAAGAGGCACTAAAAAATATCAAGCCTCTGGTCTTAGATTGCTGAACTGAGAGAGATCTTGTCAGTTAGAGACCCGTAGATCAGTTGGGAGGTGAGCTGACTGTGGGTTAAGCTAATATTAGCGATTGGATCTGCAGATCTGCTCCTGAGTCAGACTGCAAGCTGCTTGCGTACCCCTTCCCCCAATGCTTTTGTATTTTTTTTTCCTTCCCGAGGATGTCAGCTTGAATGGCTAGGTGAGGTGCCCCGCTCACCTTGAGAAGCTCGGGAGTAGGGAAGTTGGCTTTCACACACTCCCCGCATGCCACTGTTCAGGTTGCAGGGACCACACGGAGATTCTGGTCACAGCCCATGCAAAGACCTCTGACCCTGCCCCTCTGTCCAGGAACATGGATGCCCACTCCAGGGGACCTAGGAGGAAACTCTCGCACACTATCTGTGTTCACGGACCAGGATATCGGGGCTAATGGTGGCCGCCACTTGCCTGTCTTTGCTAGGGTCCAGCGCGGGCATTAGCTCGTGTTGGGTGAGTCGCCGCAGGCACACTCTTTTCTCGGCTTGGACATCTGTGCCACAGTCTGGCTCTCTCCACACCCTTAGCCCCCCTTAACCCCCAATCTCTCTCAGATCCAAGTGAAAGCAGCCCTAGCTCAGGTTACTGAGGAAGGTGGAGTGTTCCTTTCTCTGTCTTATTTCCTTCGGGGTTAATTATATATTTAGTCAATTTTTTGCTCGATCATACCTTTGTTTTCAGTGTGGGACTTCTAGACACCCCAAGGATAGATTTTGTTGTCTATGGTTGAAGAACTTGTTGAAATTTTGGGGAGATTTATCAGTAGCGCTCCTCACGGTGCCATTTCTCTGACGTCACTCCTTTATCTTTTATCTTAATTTTTTTATTGAATTTGTTGGAGTACATTTTCAGGTATGAAGCTGATTTTGTTTATTTCATGTTTAGCAAGTGTGTGTGGCAGGGTGGGGGCTTTCTCTTCCAGCCCACTTTGGACTTCAGAAGTATTGTTGGCAGGAGTGCATTTTTGAGATGGAAGGCAGGTACCCTGCCCAGCCCTGGTGCCATTACCCAAAGAGATGACAGGGAAGTGCAAAGTGATTCTTAAAGCCAGTGCCCAGAACTAAGGGCCTATGCCTATGGGTTAAAGTTACCTCAGTCACAGGGAAGTTCCTAGTTCTGTCCCCAGTGAGACTTTGAAAATTAGATGCTCCTTAATCAGTCCAAAAAAAAAAGAATGTGCCAGGCAGTGTTCTAAATATTTTCCAAATATTAATGCACTTAAGACTTAATGTGTACTTAAATAATGCACCACAAATAATTATTACCAAAATGTCATCAACCAAGAGAACTTTAGTGCTTTGCCCTGAATATTACAAACTGCAGGTTGGGTTATCAGAGTCCTGATTACAACAATTATTAAAGCCTTGATATAAATCAGTATAACACACTATGTGTTAAATATTTAATCTATCATTTGAGGGCCAATCAAAAACCATTAGCTAGTTTAGCAGAAACAAATTTAATATTTAAAAAGTTTGAACTAACTATTGAAGATAGAAAGCCAGACAAGAAAACACTAATTTATGAAAGTAGAAACTATAGAAGCAGTTAGCTCCTTAAAGCTAGGGACACAAAGAGAAATAGTAATTGTTAAAATAAAGTTCAGACTTCTGAGTGTTACCAGCTAGTATTGCTGAGTCTAAGAGGGAGACATGAGGCTGGCTTTTTAAAATGGTAGAAAACAAAACTTGAAATTGCTGTTGCCAATGTGAATAAGTATGGCTGAGGTGACACAGGAAATGGGAAGATGTGATAGCAGGTATATAAAGATATGACTTGCCAGGTATAGAGCCTCCTTTGTCCTTAAGCCTCCCAGGTGCCCTCTGGACCTCTTACACAACTGTATGGCAAATAGAAAAGCTCTTTGCTATATCCCAGCCCTAAAATTCCAATGCCCAGAACAGTGGATTTGAAACAGAAACAATACCTTTATAGCCAGCAGTGTCTTTCAACATAAGAGAGCATTCACTTCTTCATAACTGGGGTCTCTTATATTAAAATTTAACCCCATCTGTTCAGATTCACTTTTCTGAGAAGAGGCTGAGAACTTCTTTAATACTGTCACACTAATCCCTAGAAACATGAATTAAGCTGTGTTTGACATCTCAATTGGTGTTATTTGTGTCATTTGCAGCTTTGTATTATGTTCGTAACATATACTAGTTGAATGAATGGATGTCTAAAAGTATATTTTTGGTGTAACTCTGACTCAATGTCTTTAAACAATGAATTTTTATCCCTTTTTAATCAGTGAGCTACAATGTAAATATTTAAACCATAAAAACCATAGTACTGCAGAAATCTGAATTCCAAATATCAAAAGTTCTTTTGCTTCATTATGACAGTTAGTATAGAGCCTGGTGAATTGGCTCAGTAGTAGAGTATTGGCCCAATGTGTGGATGTCTAGGGTTCAATTCCCAGTCAGGGCACACAGGAGAGGCAACCACCTGCTTCTCCACCTCTCTTCTCTCCCTTCTCTCTCTCAAACTCTCTCTCTTTCTCTCCCACAACCATGGCTCTGTTAGAGCTAGTTGGGCCCAGGGTGCTGAGGATGGTTCCATGGCCTTGACTCAGGTGCTAAAATAGCTTGGTTGCCAAGCAATGGAGCAGCGGTTCCATATGAGCAGAGCATTGTCCCATAAGGGGCTTGCTGGGTGGATCTCAGTTGGGGGCACATGCAGGAGTCTGTCTCTCTGCTTCCCACTTAAGAAAATTAAAAAAAAAAGTTAATATAGGTTTTTCTTATTTGTCTCTTAAACCCCACAGGGACACAAGGAAAGAAATTAAAATTCTCCTTTGATTTCAATCTACATGGAATCTACCTTTCTGATACCAAAGAGCTTCAAGTTGCTCTTTGGATTCTCTGTTTTGCACAAAGATGTAGGTCTGCTAGTCAGCCTTTGTATTGAGGGAAGAGAGAATTCATCTTCTTTTTTCTTATTTATGGCTTTGCACTCAATTTCTCCCCAGTCTACCGAGGGTGCTGTAGTACTGTCCAGGTACCAGGTACTCAAGCATATACAGTAAATGAGTGATTTTAGAGATAGTCTTATGAAAGTATCTTTGAAAAGATAAGATCAAAGATCTATAAAATTTTATTTACTTTATTTATTTACATGTTTTGTTTTCTACATAGAGTAACATTCATTGTGTCATTCCTGAATCTAGGGGTGGATAAAGTAAGCTTACAGTTGTTTGTATGGAAAAGACAGAAGGTTATGATTATTACAATACCTTTATTAACTTAAGGGATGTTACAATACAACTCTAAACTTACTTTTGCTCACTGTTGTATTTATTCTTTTCCAAAAGCAGATGATACAAACTTGAGTATAACATAAGGAGAGCTGACTCCTTGAAAGAGGGGCCTTTAAAAGCCTTTGTTTTTCTCAAAATATTTAAAAGGGTGATGTAAAAATCCATTGTTTTTGTGGCAATTATCTAAGTTTTCAAGTCTTTTTTTCAGATATATTTGAGGATACTATTTTGTAGACACTTTAGGAGTTGGGTATTTTTGTAGGCAATCTCTTTAAAAATGTTTAAAAAAACAATAGATCTCTGATATGTACTCAATGTAATATTTAAACACAGTCATCATTTCATTTTACTGTTTTTTCCTAACAGTAATTGTGTTTGTAGGAGATTATGAAGAAGTGTACTTGTCATTTGTTTATGACCTTTCAGGGGTTCACCGGGAGTATGTTGTGCAATAAAGACCAATTCCTGCTCACCAGTTGTTTCCAGTATGAGAAGAAATGGAAGTTCAAAGTCTTGTAGTATAATCCCATGGGCAGTCTTTAATTTTCAATATAAAATAGGTAAACTTTATACAAGGTACTATGCCCTGAGGACTTAAAAAGCAAAACAAAATATTAGTTTTAAAATCTAAAATTGATTCTAAATTAACACTGGTGCACTCCAGAAAGTTTCATAGCATTCCTGGTCTTTACCCACTAGATCCTGGTTGTACCTTCCAAGATGTCACATCAAAGATGTTTTCTGAAGAACAAAATTCCCTACATGTCAAGAGCCACTGCCTTAGATCTTGATTATTCTCTTTCCATTTTTTTCTCTTTTTCTTGTCCCCCTCTGGAGCTCATTATAATATGTAAGGGTTAAATGATTTTGTAGGGATTAGATAATCTTCTTGTTAAACTATTTATTATGTAGCTGACTCTAGAAGATTGACCTAGGGTTAATCACAAGGCAAGACCTAGTTTAGAGACAGAGATAGCTCTTGGTGAAAATGGTGGTTGCCTAGTAGTTGAATAATGCTAGCCTTTGATATGAGGGTGATACTAAAGATGCACTGTATTAAACATCTTGTACTTAAGGTTGTTTGTTCTGAGAATGGCAATAGAGCAAACTAAATCAATTAGTAACAGTTAATGTTGTAAATTTTCATTTTATCTTTTATTTTTATAAAATTAACACTTTGTTAATGATTAAATTTGTATATTTAATCTCATTTACAATATAACTACTATTTAACAACACAGTATAATAATTAATGTAATATATAATATATATTTAGTTGTATAACTGTTTAATATAATAATTATTGATAAATTCTCAAAATCTCTAACAGTTAACATCACTTTTATTAATTTAACTTAAGTTACTATTATTAATATTAGATAGTGTATATAGACCCATCCTTTTTTTTTTTTTTTTTTTTTTTTCATTTTTCTGAAGCTGGAAACAGGGAGAGACAGTCAGACAGACTCCCGCATGCGCCCGACCGGGATCCACCCGGCACGCCCACCAGGGGCGGTGCTCTGCCCCCCAGGGGGCGATGCTCTGCCCATCCTGGGCGTCGCCATATTGCGACCAGAGCCACTCTAGCGCCTGAGGCAGAGGCCACAGAGCCAACCCCAGCGCCCGGGCCATCTTTGCTCCAATGGAGCCTTGGCTGCGGGAGGGGAAGAGAGAGACAGAGAGGAAAGCGCGGCGGAGGGGTGGAGAAGCAAATGGGCGCTTCTCCTATGTGCCCTGGCCGGGAATCGAACCTGGGTCCTCCGCACGCTAGGCCGATGCTCTACCGCTGAGCCAACCGGCCAGGGCTAGACCCATCCTTTATATATTAGACATATGGAATTATATGTTTAGTCATGTGAATGAATATAGATTCTTAAGAACTCATTATAAATGTTATTGCCATAAGACAAAACATAAGATATCAAAACATAGGGATATCAGCTTTAAGTAGAAAACATAAATAACTGAAGAAATGACAATGAGGTCAGCAAAACCCTGATGCTCTTTCAGAACTTCACTCAGGACAACTGGCCTACTTTGAGCTAATGTCTTAGGAAAAAGTAGTACAAGTGTCGCTGGACATACAAGCCCTGTCACTTATTAACAACCTTTTTAATATTCAAGGTCACCCAAATTATGACTAAGAAATGAAAAAATAATAAGGTACAAAGAGATAAGCTTTTATCATGACCAGAGAAAGAAAATTTAATTTAGAAGAAGAAATGAGGGAATATTACTTATACAAAATAATTAATTATATTATGAAGATAAACAATCTTTAATAACCAGAAGTTCATTAATCCTCATATAAATGGGTGTCAGTTGATAAACACAACTGTGACCTCTCCTTAAAAATGGAATCTTCAAGTCTTTGATTTTGTTAATCTATAAAAGACAATAAAATTGATCTCTAAAAACAATTGATTTGTTGTAGTTAAGAAAGACTTGGGGGTCTCCGTAGACAGTAAATAAAAACAAATTTTATGAAAGTGCTAACCGAAGGAAGTGTATATAAATTATTTGTTTCCTGATTTTGTCACTATGTCTTTATAAAACAAGAGCTGTAAATCTCAATGAGTAACCTGACTTATAAATCAGGAAAAACTGGCCAGTAAGATGTAGCTAGAACTGATCAAGGCATAAGAAAAGATGACACACAATACATTGTCAGAGTATTTTAAAAATATATTAGTAATTGTTTGAAACATTTGACTCAGATGCTGACTAATTAATTGAGAAATTGGAGGCAATTATCAGATGTCATGTAACAGTGCCTAGCTCTGTCCTATTTAACATTTACATCAACAACTTACTAAGAAACCTTCAGGGAATGTTTTGCGAATTTGCCAATTATGTGAAGCCAGAATGGACAGCAGCTACAATAATGTCAAAATCTGAACCCAAGTAGACATTAAATAAAGAAAATCAAGCAATATGAAATTTGAAAGAAACTATATTAGGCCCTGCACATTATCCAAAGACACAACCTGGATCGAAGTAGAAAGAGAGAATTGTTTTAAAGGCAACATGCATGGAAAAGAATTATAAGATTAGGTAACTGCAAATTCAATGACTCAACCATGAGATTTGTAGTTAAGAAACCAATTTGATCTGAACACATATTCATGATGACACTTATGATACTCTAATATCTAGAATGATATAGCTTCAAAATAATAGTTTAGAAGCTATAGTTTAACTATTTTAGAAATGTTATTGGCAATAACATTTTTATATTGAAATTGGTACTTACCAGAGTAGTTTTGAAAGCTGGAGAATGGCAAAAGGAACTTGACATCATGTCATTTGAGGAATGGTTGAGGACACCGGTCACGTTAGAGGAAATATAACTGGTACCCTCAGATATTGAGATGTTATGTGGAAGAGGGATTTAATTTATTCTATGAAGGTAACTCCCAAAGTTAAGCTCACTAGTTTCAAGTTATTCTACCTAATTTGAGTCTAATTTTCTTCTCAAAAAAACTGTAAACTTAGATTTCCTAGGCAAATGAAAATCTAGACAAACACTAACAGAAAATTATACAACTCTTCTAGTTTTAGTCACTTTAGAAGCATTGTCACCTTCTTGAGAAATCCTTTTGAAGTGATCTAGAGTAGTTTATGGCACATTAGCTTTCTTCTACCCTTTACTCTATCAACAGGAATCTGTTATAGATCAAAATGTATTGACTCAATGTAAAATTTGCTAACCTTTCATGTGTACCTAAAGTCTATGATAAGCCTCAGAGTTATTACAAATGGACCATTGACAAATCATATAACAGATTCCAGTGGAGAGAAGGCCGAAATTTTGGAGGTTTTTTTCTTGCTTCTTTATTGTCATGTTAATCTTTAAAATTTAATATAGTTTTGTAAGGAATAGATAGATGCCCTTCTTCTTTAATAGGTAACAGGAAAACTACATTCTTTCAAATATATGTGACCTTGTTTTGTTAAGGAATGGACCTATAAGAAAACATATTGCTATTTTAATATAGACAGAGAAGCTATAGTTTAACTATTTTAGAATTAGTGCCATCATTTTTGGTAGACACCTCTCAGCTTCTAACTATTTTATAGCTAACAATTCTATTCAACAAATCTTACTCAATTGCCTATGTATACTTTGAAGAAACTAAGATACACATAGAAGAAAATAGTTTATATTTGAAGGAACTGAAATTCTATTATTTCCTTTTTTCCCTCTAATAATAAAGCTTTCTCTGTATATATATTTTATTTGGGGTAGAACATGGCATTTTTACATCATGAATTTGTAATGAGATTACAGATTCTCAAGGAGAAGATGAACAAACTTTATAAATTCCTCTTTGTCTCCACCATTATGTCATTCAAAGTATAAGTAGTCATTATACATTCACTCAGTGAAGGGAGCTTTGATTTAAATTATTGGTGTCAGGAAAAATGTTAAACCATAATTTTAGATAAGAATTTAAGTTTTATTCCCCAAAGAACAACTTATTCTCCCACAAAATGAGAAAAAAACAAAAACAAGAAATTCCCAAAATCGTAAAGCAGGCAAATATTTAGGTTTTCTGGAAAGAATAGAATCACACAATCAACAAAAGCTATCTGCCAGAAGTTAAACATTTATCTAAAGTACATTTATCTAATCCTCTCCTGGTACACCTGGATTTTATTTTGTGGAAAGTTTTAGGCTGAAAACTGGAACAAGAAATTCAGAATTATTTTTGTTAGCCAGGCTTCATCACTGCTGAGCAGTTCTTTCTGCTCTGAACATTACCAAAAAGTTTATAAATGAAACACTCATAACATATTTATTTTTTCATCTGGGCCTTAGGAAAATATACAATAGAGAAACAAATGACAAATGTCATAATTGCTTGGGGGTATTATCATTTCTAATGTGACAGATCAAATCTGGAAGCTTAAAATAAATTAAGCAAGCATTCATTCTGCTAAGTAACATGAACCAAGTAGTTGCTTACTTTTTTCAAAGTTCAATGGAAAGTCAACTGTTAGAACAAAGTGATTTCAGCTTTGTTACTGAACAATAAATGTGTTCAATGAAGCTAGACAAAATTTCTGTTATTTTTTTTCTGTGCCACCCAACACAAAACAAAGATCAACTTTAGGGCACAATGAATTTTTTTTGGCTTAGAATTGGCACTGCTGCACAGAGAGAAATTCTTTGTCTACTTTGACTAAATTTTTTCTCAAATTACTGTTCTATTCTCTTTTGAGCAGTGCCCTTGGGTCAAAAGATGTGGGTTGTAAACATACTCCATGACTTTCAAGTTAATAAATGTTAAAAAAACAATTGACCCCTTTGTGCCTCATCTGTAGTAAAGTAGGAATGATGGTTATTTGTGTCATCTGTCTCACATATCTGTTACACATCTGTGTAGAACATATATAAAGAAAACTTATAAATTAACAAATCATGATTTTGAATGTTAATAATCATATCTTGATAAATACAATTAGAAAAAGAGCTATAAAGAGAAAACTAATATTCATATGCATTCCCACTACGCATCTAAAACATCTTTGAATATCACTGAAATATATACTGTGTTTCACTTTCCTACTTTCATTTCTGAAGGAAAAGGCACTTATTTTAAAGTCATATGATATAAAAAAATTCAAGTGACATTACCACAATATCTCTGGTAGATATGGTAATGCCTTTCTGTTGGACTGGTGCTTGACCAGTGGAAAGTGCTAATAGTAGAAAGGAGACTCCACAGCAGAAGTAGCATAGCCATTGTCAGATATTCTAGAGTGGTAGCATATGCAGACAGTCTAAATCAGTGTTTCCCAACCTTTTTTGTGCTATGCCCCACCTTAACCTTTCTAAAATTTTTATGTCCTCTCCTATGTAACATACATAATTTTTAACATTAAAAAATTGATTTGTTCACTTAATAAACATAAATGATAGGTTCTAGGAAGAAATCACTATGAAATTGTTAACAAAACACAGTAAGTAAAATTTCAAAATATATAATGAAAAACAGAAATTTAAATTCCAAATAATTTTAATAGAGATTTTTCTATATTAATTTGTTATTTTAATTTAGTGTGATCCTTGCACTTGATGCACAGAGATTTTATATTAGGTTCCAATTTGGTTAGCTTTAGTCTCAAGTCTCCACGTTGTGTTATATCCAGCCAATTTCTTTTTTTTTACCAGTAAATCATTTACAGCACTAAATCCACATTCAGCTAAAAATGAAGATGGAAACAGTAGCAATAGTTTTCTTGCACATTTGGTTGAATTTGGGTATTTGATTTCTGTTTCCTCACAAAGCCATGCCATCGCTCCTTTGATATTAAATAAAGCTTTAACTGACTCATCATTTTGCAATTCTTTGAGTTCTTCTTGATACTGCATATTTGATATATCAGACAAATCCACTAACATGGCTACATCATCCATGTTGGGAAATCAATTTGTTTTAAATCAGAAAATCTTTCTTTTAAATCAGCCGATAGAATATTCAAATGATTGACAATAACAAGTAAAGCAGTATCAGTTACTTCACATTTTTGGAGCCAATGAAACTGTTTAAAGTTTTTGTTGTTAAAATGTTTCTGACATAACTCAATATTGGTAATGAAACCAAATATCTTTGCTTTTGCATCGACAAGAGTTTTATTTGTTCCTTGAAGTTGCTTATTTAATATATTTAGTTTTTCAAAGATATCGGCTAAATCACTCACAAATGCTTTACCATCTATTGTTAACAGATACTTCATTTCAGGTTTGTCGCTTAAAAAATCACTAAGAGTATCAAACAGTTCCATAAATCTTTTCAAACAGTTTCCTTTAGATAGCCATCTTACTTCAGTATGAAGTAAAAGTCTCACATGGTCTTCATTTTGTTCTTCACAAAATAGCTTGAAAAGACACTCACATTTGGCACTACCTTTAATACCATTAACACACTTTATTACTATATGTAATACTTCATTCAGAACAGGCGAGATGTTTTTAGCTACCAAGTTTTCCCTATGAATAACACAATGCACAAGAATCATTTCTAGATTCGCATTTTTCATCAATTTTAAGCAGCCATTTCTCTTGCCCATCATATTGGGAGCACCATCTGCAGCACAAGATGTTATATTTTTCATTGGTGTATCATTGACATCTAAGTAGTGTTTTAGCTTATTATATATATCTTTGGAGGTAGTGGTGCTTTCTAATCTTTTACAGAACAACATTTCTTCAGCAAAATGTCCTTTATCAATATATCTTACGTAAGTTATCAATACTGCCTCACTGTCTCTCAAAGCTGATTCATCCATTTGCGAGGAGAATTTTCTTGTTTTCAACTTTTCAATAAGTTGCTTTTCAATATCCTCACTCATTTTGTCTATTCTTCTGCTAACAGTATTGTCACTGAGTGGCATAGCTTTTACATCTTTGTCATCTTTTTCAAGAACCGTTTTAAGAAATGCTGATCTTGACGGTTTTATTCATTCTCTCCTATAGTGTGATTTTCTCCAGTTTTAGCAATGAATAAAGAAATTTAATAACTAGCCTCAAGAACACGATTATTAGTTGAAGTATGAGCAGTAAATAGAGACTTTAATGTTCTTTTTTCAAAATTTTTCTTTAAGGTTTTAAAGTAACTCAAATCTGAATTAATATGAGCACTATGTTTCACCTTCAAATGTGCCTCAAGACGACCTCGTTTCATTGATTCGTTGGTCAAGCATTGCTGGCATAAAAGACAAAAAGGAATCCGCTCATCGTGAACAGCGGGTATGAACCCAAATTTTAAATATTCCTCCGAATATTGACGAGTTTTTTTCTTGCTTGCACCACTCATTTTACTATGGGCTATAAGAAATAAAAATAAGATCAATTAAAAACTAATATTAAAATATGTGTTAAAATATATTCAATGTGACATAGAGTAAATGTATACTAAAAATTTATATTTATTTAAATGTATATAACACATTTACTACACTACCACCACAAATCAAAAGGTATCTATATTTTTTCCACTTGACAAAATTTTCTGGAAAGTTCTGCTTCTAAAATTAAAATTGTCGTGCATGCACTATTATAGCCCCAATAATATTTATAAAATATTAGTGCTTTCTAGCCCTGATGCAAGAAGTACTTAATAAAGAGTTTAATATTGATAAAAATAAAATCAAATACCAATTATATCTATAAAATATATATATGTATATTTATTAAATCATCGAGCTTTTACAACAGTTTTGACTGACACTTATTTCAAATTAACACCAACTGAATGATGTGAAACACTACAGAAGTTGCGATGGGCCAATTAGGTGAGAATAACTGCGTTGTTTAGTGAGTTTTTAAAACATCCGGGGTTCCCCGCGGCAGATGGCACGCTCCATGGTGAACCCAGGACAAAGTTTACTTGAGGACGCCAATCACCCAGTTGATATTTTGGTCTCGTCAAACAAAATTATACTTAATAATTATTTACCGAAATTATTTAAGAATTGCGGCCCTGGCCGGTTGGCTCCGCAGTAGAGCGTCGGCCTAGCGTGCGGAGGACCCGGGTTCGATTCCCAGCCAGGGCACATAGGAGAAGCGCCCATTTGCTTCTCCACTCCTCCGCCGCGCCTTCCTCTCTGTCTCTCTCTTCCCCTCCCGCAGCCAAGGCTCCATTGGAGCAAAGATGGCCCGGGTGCTGGGGATGGCTCTGTGGCCTCTGCCCCAGGTGCTAGAGTGGCTCCGGTCGCAACATGGCGATGCCCAGGATGGGCAGAGCATCGCCCCCTGGTGGGTAGAGCGTCGCCCCATGGTGGGCGTGCCGGGTGGATCCCGGTCGGGCGCATGCGGGAGTCTGTCTGACTGTCTCTCCCTGTTTCCAGCTTCAGAAAAAAAAAAAGAATTGCATTTTTTGTTAAATTTGGCACCGATATCTAGCATTGCATTTAAATGGCCCGGGGTGAAAGAGTTAAAGTCATGTTGAGTCCATTTTCAAATTGCCCCCGTTAACCATCGAATTTCCCCCCTGTGGGGCATGGGCCCCACGTTGGGAAACACCGGTCTAAATCAAACTCACTGGGTACTAATCCTAGCTTTTCTCCTCATTAGATCTGTGATTTTAGGTAGCATACCCATTTTGTGATGCTTCCTCACTGAAAAAAATAACTTTCTCATAGGGCAGTTATGAAGACTAAAAGATTACGTTGACTATAGTTGGCACTTTAGGAGAGAAAGGAAATTAATTATTTTTATGATTAGTAGAGTTGCATGAAAACATACATACTAATTTCTTATGAGATGTTATATAACCTTCTTTTAGAATAAAATACAACAAAAATAAATGATGGGGATACATTACGCCTGGAATTAAAATAGTAAAATTACCCTTAAGAATCTACATAAAATTTTTTGTATTTACATGTAGCTGGTACATCAGTAAAAAACTATTTTCTTGGAATTTTCCAGCTTTTGTTATCCTGATATCCTGTTTCAAAGCATATAAATAAATCATTCTTTGGATTTTCAAGCAGCTTTTTAAAATGTTTTTAAATTCATTTTAAACTTTCCTTATTGAACATAACCATATACACCAACTCCTGAAATTTTAAGTGTATCTTCTAAATGTCTTTATTAATACAAATATAATGCCATTTAGAGGTTTTCATTCCTAGGTGAAGTCATACAGCAAACAGTATATAGAAATATGCAGTAACAACTTCAAGCTATTGCTTTCCACTTTCATATAACTCTGGCAAAATGGGAATTACAATGATTAGAGAATCTGTGAGCTAAAAAGAGTACATAGGATTTCACTAGAAACCTGTGACTATTGGTTAGTTCTCCCAGGAAGCTCATTTGTAACATAATACTAAAATGGACCATATGGTTAAGAAATAAATTTTCTAATTATTAAAGGATTTTTAGATATCAAAATATGAGTGACCCATTTTTAAAAAGTAAAAATAATAAAAATATACTTCACAGAAAAACTACTGAAAATGCATAACTTTTTAAGGTAATACTCAAGGGATAACTTGGCATCTTTCAGTGGTACAGTTGCAACTATATATGACTGCTGCCAAAGGAGCTAGCAAGGAGTGCAAGGTCTTTGTTTGGTTTACACATGAAAACATGGCCTGGAAGGAAGTTTCCTCTGGCTGTCTTAACTAGAACCATGTCTTTGCTTTCACAGTGTATATAATGCATTCTTTGGCATCTGAGATAGATACTCAAGTATAAAACCCCACGGGCTCTGTGGTCAGTAATTTCTGATTAAAAGGTATCTAAGGGGACCTTCACATCCCATCCTCCTACTTTTCCATTGGCGCAGCCAGTTGCATGGTTTGGATGCTCATTACCTTCCATTTGGACTTTGTTTCTATAGTCTTCTCAGCCAATTTATCTGCCTCCAGTGATGCCTACTCTCAAGCCATCTCCCATTTGTTGTAATTATTCTAAAAAACCTTTTGGCAAAGGATTTTTAATATCTATGCTTTAGAAAGAGCTTTTACAGAGTGATTAAAAATAACACTATAGGATAATAGGCAAACAATATTAATAGGCAATTAACAGATGAGCAATTCAAATGTTCTATGAATATACAAAATGATGCCTAACCTAGTGATAGAGAAAAGCAAATTGGAGATAGGATAAGGTGCTATTCTCATTTAGCAGATTGACAAAAAATGGAAAAGAATGATAATACTTATATAATGCAAATAAATGAGGAAAAGGTACTCATATATTCCTGATATAAAAATTAATTACACAGCCACTTCTATACAGAAGTTTGACAATATCCATTAAAATTAAAAATAAACATACACTTTAATAAATCAAATTTTCTCTTGAAAATTTACTTTAAAAAACACCAATCAATATAGTTAGACTTGGAGTAACATCAAAGAATGGCACCGTGAGTGGTGCTCCTGATATCTCCCCTTGAAATTTCAACAAATTCAACAACTAAAGACAGAGAAAAAAATCTCAGGAGCACCTGAAATATACACACACCAGACAAAGGTATGATTGGGCGAAAAGGTGGCTGAATATATAATCCACTCTGAAGGAAGTAAGATGGAGAATGGAGTAATTTGCTTTCCTCCCTGATCTGAGGAAGGGCCGCTTTCATCTGGAACTGAGAGAAATGGAGGATCTGGGCAGAAGGAAGAAGCTGGGATGATCAAGCAGAGGAGAGAGTGCGCTGGCTCAGCCTGAGATCGCGGACACCGGGCAAGCATGGATGGCCGGCTCTGATGGAGGTTGCCAGTGCGGGATGCTCTCGGAGGCTGGTGCAGGTGCCAGCGGTTTTGTGTGCTTCTGGGTTTGTAATGGAGGGCTTGCAATGGTGGGCGGTGTGGGTGTGGCTCCACCTGGCACCTCTGGTGTGGGGTGCATACTTGCGGGCTGGAGGGCTCAGCCTGAGATGATCAATAGTGGACATCTGCATAGGCGGTAGCCAGTGTTTTGGTATGGTACCAGCTCCCGGACCAACAGCATGTGAAGTGCACAAGGGCCGGGATCCCTAGGACTGGACCTGTCCAGGAGGGGCACCTCCATGAGCTGACACAAGTTTCAAAGTGCATTCCTACATTCTGGGCTCTGACTGAGATCACAGGTGCTGTGCACCTCAGTGGACCAGAGCAGACCTCCTGTGCACTGCAGAAGTCATGGGGGCTGGGTGCACATGTAGCTTGCTGCAGGCTACCAACAGGGCACAAAGGAGAAACCTGTGAAGATTAGATCTGTGGCACATTGAGACATGCTATACTTGTATGCCAGCCCTTAAAAAGTCACCAGATCTAAAATCGGAACCTCTCCCTGCCTGCTCTCACTGGCGGCTCTGATTGGCACAGCCTTACCCAGAACTCTACTTTTAGTGGTGCTGGAAGAAGGACCTGGCTGCTCTTAGAGCCTCTTGCTCTGCAAGCTGTGGCTGGGTCAAACCTCACAGCTTACTCCCCAAGCTACTAGTTCAGGTGGGAGAGAAGTGGGGAAAGGCACCTAGAAAACTAACTGAGATTCCCATTGTCAGAACCTCCAAGCCCTAACAAGCACTGCCTACCAACGGAACTGAGGCCAACCCTACGTCATTGCCATAGTGACACAAAAGCAAATCTCTGCACAAGAGCTCCACAGGGCAAAAATCTGTAGTACAGTGCCACCTGCTGAAAAAAAAGAAGAAGCTACCTTTCAAAACCAGGAAAAAAAATTACATTTTTTTAACTTATTTTTTTTCTACTTTGGTCTATTTATCTTTTTTTTTATTCTTTACTTTTTCTTTTCAACTTTATTATCCATAGTAGTTACATTTTTCATTCTTGTCTTTTTAAGAGGGTTACATTTCAAAAACAACTTTTTTTCTTTTTCTTTCTCTTTCATTCAATCATCATTTATCAACAAATTATTTTATTTTGGATTCTTTTTTTTTTTGGTATTTTGCATGCTTTTTACTTCATTTTTTATCTCTTTGTCATTTTCCCTCAGTTCTGGCTCCCTGTTCTCTGTAGTTTTTGTTCCACTTATCATTATAAAATTTTCACTGTATTGTTTCAATTTTTATTTTTTAATTATCTCTTATTAGTGTTATTAATAATACCACTCTCAAATGCCATTAAGGAAAAAGAAATCAAATATCATGAAAACAAAAGACAGAGATGTAGCTTGAATAGACGGTGAAAAATCTCTAGAAAATATTTCAATTGTTTGGATACTTTGGAGTTAAATGACAAAGAATTAAAAATTGAAGCCCTAAAAATACTCAGGGAAATACAGAAAAGCACAGAAAGACAATTTAGAGAGCTCAAAAAACAATTCAATGAACAGAAAGAATGCATCATCAAAAAGATTGAAACTATAAAAAGGAACCAAACAGAGATTAAAAACTCAATGAACTGAAAAATGAGGTAACAAGTTTAGCTAATAGAACAGGCAAGATAGAGGAGAGAATTAGTGACATAGAAGACAGGCAACTAGAGACACTACAGAGAGAAGAAGAGAGAGACTCACAAATTTTAAAAAAAATGATAAAACCCTACTAGAATTGTCTGACTCCATGAAAAAGAGCAACATAAGAATAGTGGGAATATCAGAAGAAGAAGACAGAGAAAATAGAATGGAGAACATATTCAAACAAATAATAGATGAAAAATTCCCAATATAATGGAAAGAATAAAAGCCTCGAATCCAAGAAGCAAACAGAACACTGAGTTACCTTAACCCAAACAGACATATTCCAAGACAAATCGTAATGAAATTATCACAAACCAATGACAAAGAAAAAATCTTCGAGGCAGCCAGGGAAAAAAAGAATACAACAAATAAAGGAAGGCCCATTAAGCTATCACCAGACTTCTCAGCAGAAACTCTACAGGTCAGAAGAGAGTGGACACCAATATTTAAAATACTGAAAGAGAGAAACTTCCAGCCAAGAATACTATATCTATCAAAGCTATCCTTCAAATACAAAGGAGAAATAAAAACATTCATAGATACAGAAAAGATGAAAGGATTTATCACCAGAAAACCTCCACATCAGGAAATACTAAAGGGGTTTATCCAATCAGATACAAAGAACAAAACAAAACAAAACCACAAGGAAAATCTCCAACAAGATCACAATAAAAACACAATTAATCTGTGACAACAAAAACAAAAAAGTGGAGAGGACAAAGGAGGATGGAGTGAAGAAGCACTAATGTACTTCAATGAAGGCAGTACAATGAATATGATAAATATCCTTTTTATTACCTAATGGTAATCACCCCTGAAAAAACCACTACAGAAACACATGGCTTAAAAAAAGAAGAAACAGAGGAAAAAAGTATGGAATACAACCAAACAAAAACAAATGACAGAAAAACAAAAGAGAAGAACTAAACAAGATACAGAGCTATCAGAAAGCAATATATAAAATGGCAATTGAAACCCTCAAGTGTCAATAATTACATTAAATGTAAATGGATTGAATTCACCAATAAAAAGACACAGAGTGGCAGAGTGGATCAAAAAAGAAAGTCCAATTGTATGCTGCCTTCAAGAAACACATCTAAGCTAAAAGGATAAAAACAAATTCAAAGTGAAAGGTTGGAAAACAGTTCTCCAAGCAAATAACATCCAAAAAAAAAAAAAAAAATAGCAGGTATAGCCATACTTCTATCTAACAATGCTGACTACAAGAAGGCAAAGGTAATCAGAGACAAAGATGGTCATTTCATAATGATAAAGGGGACATTGAATCAAGAAAACATAACACTTCTTAATATATATGCACCAAACCAAGGAGCACCAAAGTATATAAGACATTTACTAACTGATCTAAAAATAAAAACCAACAAAAATACAATCATACTTAGAGACCTCAATACACTGCTGACGGCTCTAGATCTTTCATCCAAACAGAAAATCAATAAAATAATATGGCCCTAAAATGAAAGACTAAAACAATTGGATATGATAGACATCTTCAGGAAATTTTATTCCAAAATACAAGAATATACATTTTTCTCAACTGTACATGGAAAATTCTGAAGAACTGACCATATATTGGGCTACAAAAATAACATCAACACATTCAGAAAGATTGAAATTATACCAAGCATATTCTCTGACTATAAATCTTTGAAACTAGAATTCAACTGCAAAAAAGAAGTAAACAAAGCCACAAAAATATGGAAATTAAACAACACACTTCTAAAAAATGAGTGAGTCAAAGAAGAAATAAAAGCAGAGATCAAAAGATACATACAGACAAATAAATATGACAATATGACATATCAGAATTTCTGGGATGCAGCAAATCAGTAATAAGAGGGAAGTTCATATCACTACAGGCTTATATGAACAAACAAGAGAGAGCCCAAGTAAACCACTTAACAACACATCTTACCTAGAAAAAGAAGAACAAAGGCAACCCAAAACCAGGAGAAGAAAGGAAATAATAAAAATTAGAGCAGAAATAAATGAAATAGAGAACAGAAAAACTATAGGAAAAAAATCAATAAAACAAGGAGCTGGTTCTTTGAAAAGATCAACAAAATTGACAAACCCTTAGCAAGACTCACCAAGGAAAAAAAAGAAAGGACTCATATAAACAAAATCCAAAATGAAAGAGGAGAAATCACCACATATATCATAGATATACAAAGAATTATTGTAGAATACTATGAAAAGCTATATGCCACCAAATTTAAAAATCTAGAAGAAATAGATTAATTTTTAGAACAATACAATCTTCCTCGACTGAGTCACGAAGAAGTAGATAGCCTAAATAGACCCATAAGCAGGGAGGAAATAGAAACAACTATCAAAAACATCCCAAAAAATAAAAGTGTGGGGCCAGACGGCTATAAAATTGAATTCTATTCAAAGTGAACAGTTATACTACTGAACATTTAAAGAACACTTGGTTCCTATTCTACTCAAAATCTTCCAAAAAATTAAAGAAGAAGCAATATTTCCAAAAACATTTTATGAGTCCAACATAACCCTCATACCAAAACCTGGCAAAGACAACACAAAAAAAGAAAACTACAGATCAATATCTCTAGTGAATACAGATGCTAAAATCCTAAACAAAATACTAGCAAATCGTATACAACATATAAAAAAAATCATTATGATCAAGTGGGATTCATCCCAGAATCATAAGGATGGTTCAATATACGTAAAACAGTTAACATAATACACCATATCAACAAAACAAAGAACAAAAACCATATGATACTATCAATATATGAAGAAAAGGCATTTGATAAAATACAACATCATTTTATGTGTAAAACACTCAACAAAATGGGTATAGAAAGAAAATATCTCAACATAATAAAGGTCCTTTATGATAAACCATCAGCTAACATCATACTAAATGACAAAAAACTAAAAACTTTTCCTTTAAAATCAGGAACAAGACAAGGTTGCCCACACGCTCCACTCTTATTCAATGTAGTGCTGGAAGTTCTAGCCAGAGCAATCAGTCAAGAGAAAGAAATAAAAGGTATTCATATCGGGAAATAAGAAGTAAAGGTTTCACTTTTTACAGATGATATGATCCTGTACATAGAAAACCCCAAAGACTCCACAAAAAGACTGTTAGAAACAATAAACCAATAGAATAAGGTCGCAGGATACAAAATTAATATACAGAAGTCTATTGCCTTCCTATATGCCAATAATGAAACATCAGAAAACAAACTCAAAAAATAATCCCTTTTATGGTTGCAACAACAACAACAAAATACCTAGAAATAAACATAACAAAGAATGTAATGGATGTATATAATTAAAACTATGAAGCATTGTTAAGGCAAACTGAAAAAGATAAAAAGATAAATGAAATGGAAAAATATTTTTTATTCTTGGATAGGAAGAATAAATATTCTTAAAATGACCATATTACCCAAAGCAATATACAAATTTAGTGCAATTCCCATCAAATTTCCAATGTCATTTTTTAATGAAATAAAACAAAAAATCATCAGGTTTATGTTGAACTATATAAAACCCTGAATAGCCAAAGGAATCCTAAGGAAAAAGAATGAAGCTGGTGGCATTACAATACCTGAAATCAAATTATATTATAGAGCCACGATAATCAAAACAGCATGGTATTGGCAGAAAAATAGACACAAAGACCAATGGAACAGACAGAGAGCCCAGAAATAAAACCACATATATATGGTCAAATCATCTTTGACAAAGGAGCCAAAAATGCACAATAGAGGAAAGAAACTCTCTTCAATAAATAGTGCTGGGAAAACTGAAGAGCCATGTGCAAAAGAATGAAACTCAACTACAGTTTGTCCCCTTGTACCAAAATTAATTCAAAATAGATCAAAGACCCAAATATAAGACCTGAAACAATAAATTACATAGAAAAACACATAGGTACTAAACTCATGGACATTGGCCATAAAGAACATTATATTAATTTGACTCCAAAGGAGAGGGAAGTGAAGGCAAAGATAAATGAATGAGACTCCATCAAACTAAGAAGCTTTTGCACAGCAAAAGAAACTGACAACAAAACAGACAGCTACATCAAATGGGAGATGATATTTTCAAACAACAGCTAAGATAAGGGTCTAATATCCAAAATATATGAAGAACTCACAAAACTCAACAATTAAACAATCCAATAAAAAAACGGGAAAAGGTCATGAACAGACACTTCTCCCAGGAAGAAATACAAATGGCCAACAGATATATGAAAAGATGCTCATTTTCACTAGCTATTAGAGAAATGCAAATGAAAACCATGATGAGATACCACCTCATGCTTGTAAGATTAGCTATTATCAACAAGACATGTAATAACAGGTGTTGGAGAGGCTGTGGAGAAAAAGGAAGCCTCATTCACTGTTGGTGGGAATGCAAAGTAGTACAACCATTATGGAAAAAAGTATGATGGTTTCTCAAAAAGTTAGGAACAGAACTACCATATGACCCAGTAATCCTTCTACTGGGTATATACCCACAAAACTAAAAAAACATTGGTACATAAAGACACATGCAGCCCCATGTTTATCGCAGCATTGTTCACGGTGGTGAAGACATGGCAACAACCAAGAAGCCCTTCAATAGAAGATTGGATAAAGAAGATGTGGTACATATATACTATGGAATACTACTCAGCCATAAGAAATCATGACATAGGATCATTTACAACATGGATGGACCTTGATAACATTATCCTGAGTGATATAAGTAAATCAGAAAAAATTAAGAACTGTATGATTTCAAACATATGTGGGACACAAAATTGAGAATCATGACATGGACAAGAGTGTGCTGGTTACCAGGAGGAGGGGAATGGAGGAAAGAGAGGGGCTGGAGGAAAGGGAGGGGCATAAAGAAAACCAGATAGAAGGTGACAGAGGACAATTTGACTTTGGGTGATGGGTATAAAACATAATCAAATATCAAAATGATCTGGAGATATTTTCTCTGAATCTATGTACTCTAATTGATCAATGTCACCCCATTAAAATTAATTGTCTAAATAAAATAAAATAAAAAAGAAAAATATATAGTTAGACTTAAAAGGAAGGTTATTGAACAACAGTTGGCAGTATCAAACTCTGTAAACTCATTGTATGACTATCAATAGATAGTCAAATAAATGCTTGGTAATTAATACAATAGAATATTATGCAATCATTAAAAAGATTGAGATAGGCCCTGGCTGTTGGCTCAGTGGTAGAGTGTCAGCCTGACCTGTGGAAGTCCCAAGTTTGATTCCCGGCCAGGGCACACAGGAGAAGCACCCATCTACTTCTCCACCCTTTCCCCTCTCCTTTCTCTTTATCTTTCCCTCCCCTCCCACAGCCAAGGCTCCATGGGAGTTAAGTTGGTCCGGATGCTGAGTATGGCTCCATGGCCTCCACCTCAGGTGCTAGAATGGCTTCGGTTGCAATGCAGGAACGCCCCAGATGGGCAGAGCATCGCCCCCTGGTGGGCATGCTGGGTGTATTCTGGTCAGGTGCAAGTGGGAGTCTGTCTCTGCCTCCCTGCTTCTAAAGAAAAAAAAAAAAAAAAAGACTGACATAGCACTTGGCCAGATATCTCGATTGGTTAGAACATTGTCCCGAAGCAGAGAAGCTGCCAATTTGATCCCTGGTCAGGGCCCATACAGGAGCAGATTGGTGTTCCTGTCTCTCTCTCCCCCTTTCCCTTCCTCTCTCTCTAAAACTAATACAATAAACATTAAATATATATATATGTTTATATATATATGTATATATATATATATATATATATATATTTCCTTGTTGTTTTGAAATTACACAATGAATGTGTCCAAAAAAGACACATTAAACTTTCATTTGTGAAAAAAAGGTACACATATTGCTACTTCTCTGCTTAAACCTAAATAATTTCCCATGACCTACAAGATGAAGCCCATATAAATGTAACACAAGGTTCTTTGTGACCTGACCCCTATTTTTTTAATTTCCAATATATCACCTTCTAAGTCATTCTGAACTACCGGCAATTTTCTAAATATCACATGGTGTTTCAATTGTTCTATCTTTGAACTCACTCTTTCTCCAAAATTTGTTTTATACTTACCTTACCTGCCTGCCAATGCCTTTCTATTGATACCAAAAATCTGAATTTAGGTTTATATCATCTAAGATGTCTTCATCTGCATCCTGCAGAATAGATTTCTCACTAATGTTTCAGCAAATGTTAACCAAGCATCTACATACTTAGCATTATGTTATTACTTAATAATGGTTAGTACTACTGATCTTTCTTCTCAAAAAAAAAAAAGAAAGAAAGAAAGAAAGAAAGAAAAGGAAAGAAAAAAGATATGTGCAATCTCTTTGGAAAAGATTATCTAGAAAGATAACAATTACACCTAAGTTAGAGAAGTATAAGGACATGACATAGGCTGAGAAGTATGACATGACATAGCTGAGGAAGAGGAGAAGGGAGGTTTTCAATCAGTGAGGGAAGTCATGGAAAGCTTTGCAGCATGGGTGAATTGTAGTTAAGGCTTGAAGAACTTAGATAAGTGTGAATTACCTCTTCTAAAAGTGAGTTTGCTTGGCCTGACCAGGCGGTGGCGCAGTGGATAGAGCATCAGACTGGGATGCGGAAGGACCCAGGTTCGAGACCTAAAGGTCGCCAGCTTGAGTGCGGGCTCATCTGGTTTGAGCAAGGCTCAACAGCTTGGACCCAAGGTCGCTGGCTCCAGCAAGGGGTTGCTCAGTCTGCTGAAGGCCTGCGGTCAAGGCACATGTGAGAATGCTATCAATGAACAACTACAGTGTTGCAATGCACAATGAAAAACTAATATTTGATGCTTCTCATCTCTCTCCATTCCTGTCTGTCTGTCCCTGTCTATCCCTCTCTCTGACTCTCTCTCTCTGACTCTCTCTCTGTCTCTGTAAATAAATAAATTAATTAATTAATTAAAAAAAATTAAAAGTGAGTTTGCTCATTCCTAGCAGAGGAAACCACCTGTAACAAGGCACATGCACAGCCATGTTTAGAGAACTACAGAGGCACTGTACATCTTGGATAATATCCATCAGCTGACTGGAATCAAATACAAACACTTAAACAGTGAGGGACGCCTTCTTCATCACCATGCTCTCACAGTAGCTAGCACAATGCCTGATGCAGAACAGGTGCTCTGAAACTGTGGGTTGCTCTGGACTCATTGAATCCCGTCCCTGTGCTTCTTATAAAGATCCTCATTCAATGAAGTCCTGCATAATACAGGAAATTTTCAAACTACTTTTATTCATTTTAATTTAAATCAAGGTCTTGAACCCTTTGTGCAATTTTGTTGCTTTGAAGCAAAGCACATTCCTTTCAGTACTTCATCTACATTCCATTTAGTGTGCAATTTTAATTTTATTATTATCATCTTGTCTATCTTTTATCTTCTATTCAAAGGAGAACAGTAAAGGACCTGCATACATGAGTGGCTCTCAGGAACAACTGCGATGTTTCTCTGAAACAAGGGAGACTGGAAGCTTTCAACACTTCCTCCCACTCAGGGGAGCAGACGTTCCTCTCAGTTACCCAAGAGATGGTTCTGATTCTGCCTGGTTTATTTTCACCTTTTATCTTACTCAAATTAATTTTACTCTTAACAAAGTATTACTTGTGTATGGCTTTAAAATTATGTAAATGTACCAAAAGACTTAAAATGAGTATCAGCGGTTATTCCTTACCTGCTCTATACATCACCCATGCCTGAATCTCTAGGAGTAATCACTTTTAACCCTTTCAGCTCTCTTTCTAATATTTCCATTCAACTTTCTAAATAGTATGCCTATGTCTCTAGTTCTTTTATTCATTTTGGACATTCATTTGTTGTTTTTTATTATGTTAGCTACATAGTATTTTAAAATACTTCAGCATAGAATGAGACATGTTTGTGTTGGTTTGATTATATCCTGTGTGTGGTCACTTGCTCTGATCATACCTAAGACACAGTCAGCTAGAATTCTCATAAAAACACCTATCCTCCAGAGGCTGTCACTACAAATACTTTGGCCTTGGTTTTATTTTTCCCTACACCACAGGAATTAATAATTAGAATAATGAATGTATAAAATGCATTTCCATAGGTAAATTAGTGGCTTTTTATAAATGAAAATTTAAATGAGCTGTCATTGTAAATTTAGCAGATTCAAGATATATGGACTGGCTGCAATATTTTCACCCTTACTTGGAAATATAATGCCCTCACCCTTAATTGGAAATAATCTAGAGAAGCCTTGAGTTTATAGCCTTAAGGTTGATTTTGCACTTAATTTGTAGAGAGTCCTCTGGATAGATTAATTTGAGAGGACTCTAGTTATGTTTCTGATGATAAGGTTAACAGAACTTCACCTTGAAAAAATCTTCTTGTTTGGCTCCAATAAACTTTTCATCCTGGGTGTGGTCAGAACAACTAAAATGATGAAAGCAGAGACCACCTGAATTATATAATGTGTGTGACACAATATGTTCTGAGAATGGCTTTTTTTTTTTCCATTAAAGCCTGGTTTGAGGATGTTGAATACTAGCTAAACTTCACACACATCACTCGTCTTTGGAAGCTTCTGTATTAACTAAAAAGGAGCTAGAGGTTAATCAGAACTAAATTGGCTTGAGTTGGTTTGCAAAAAATACTTATTATAGTAAATTATTCAGCTTCCATCACATTTTATCCCTTACCCAATCTTTCCTAAAATGAATGTAATAATTTCTGGTTAATTAATGTTTGAAGTTTTCATAAATATGATTACAAAAGTACTATTTATTCCTGAGACAGTATATTATGACTGTTTCTTTTATTGGTCAATTTTTCATTTCTCTAGTATCGGTACCTCATTTTTTAATTTCTTTTATTTTGTCTATTATTTCTTACAGCACCCTGAAATGGTCTTAATGAAATTTTTTTGCTATTAAATGTATCACATAATTTATCAGTTGCAAATTTTTCTTCTAAAAATCACCTTTGTACTCCAGTCTTGACTGGTTTTCTTTGCAAACCTGCTGCTTTCCTGAAATTTCTTTTAATAAAAACTCTCCCTGTCTCCTCTGTGATCCTTTTTTCCTAGGCCATTTTTTTTTGTACCTCTTGCTTTCTGTTCTTAATATACTGAAGAATATACCCCATTACTTTCCTGAGGAACAATGTATGTGAGACAAAAACTGTGAGTCCTTGAATATCTGAAATAGGAATGGCTGGGTCATATGGTAGAAGTATGTTAACTTTTTAAGCAACTGTTTCCCAAAGTAGTTGTATCATTTTACATTCCCAGCAACCGTGTATATGAGTTCCAGTTCCTCCTTATTCTTGCAAACCCTTGGTGTGGTCAGTCACTTTAGTTTTAACAATTCTAATAGGTTTGTAGTATTTTCTCATTGAAGTTTTAATTTTCATTTTTTTATATTTTTTATTATTTTTTTATTTAGACAATTAAATTTAACAAGGTGATATTGGTCAATTAGATTACATAGATTTAGAGAAAACATCTCCACATCCTTTGGACAGTCGATTATGCTGTATACTCATCACTCAAAGTCAGATTATCTTCTGTCACCCTATATTTTGTTTCTCTTTAAACTCCTGCCCTTCCCCCCAATCTCCCTGTCTCCAACCTTCCCTTCCCCCTGGTAACCACTGCACCCTGGTCTATGTCCATGAGTCTCGAATTTGTGTCTCACCTATGTATGGAATAATAAAGTTCTTACCTTTTTATGATTTACTTGTTTCACTCAGTATAATGTTATCAAGGTCCATCCATGTTGTCATAAATGATCCCATGTCATCATTTCTTATGGCTGAGTAGTATTCCATAGTATATATGTACCACATCTTCTTTATCCAATCCTCTATTGAAGGGCATTTTGGCTGTTTCTATGTTTTTGCCACTGTGAACAATGCTGTGATGAACATGGGGCTGCATGTGTCTTTATGTATCAATGTTTTTTGAGTTTTGTGGGTATATACACAGTAGAGGGATTGCTGGGTCATATGGTAGTTTTATTCTTAATTTTTTGAGAAACCACCATACTTTCTTTCATAATGGTTGCTCTGCTTTACATTACCACCAACAGTGAATGAGGATTTCTTTTTCTCCACAGCCTCTCCAACACTGGTTATTATCTGTTTTGTTGATAATAGCTAATCTAACAGGTGTGAGGTGGTATCTCATTATAGTTTTGATTTGCATTTCTCTAAACTATACTACAGAGCCATGAAAATTAAAACAGCATGGTACTGGCAGAAAAATAGACACAAAGACCAATGAAACAGAATAGAGAGCTCAGAAATAAAGCCACATATATATGGTCAAATCATCTTTGATAAAAGAGCCAAAAACACACAATGGAAGAAAGAAAGCCTCTTCAATAAATGGTTCTGGGAAAATTGGAAAGCCACATGCAAAAGAATGAAACTTGATTACAGTTTATCTCCTTGCCAAAAAATAAATTCAAAATGGATCAAAGACCTAAATATAATATCTGAAACAATAAATTACACAGAAGAAAACATAGCTACTAAACTCATGGACCTTCGCCATAAAGAACATTTTATGAATTAAACTCCAAAGTCAAGGGAAATAAAGGCAAAGATAAATGAATGGGAATACATCAGACTAAGAAGTTTTTACCCAGCAAAAGACACTGACAACAAAACCAATAGGCAACAAACAAAATGGGAGATGATATTTTCAAAGAACAGCTCAGATAAAGGACTAATATCCAAAATATATAAAGAACTCATAAAACTCAGCAACAAACAAACAATCCAATAAAAAATGAGAAGAGGACATAAACAGACACGTCTCCCAAGAAGAAGTACAAATGGCCAACAGATATATGAGTTTTAATTTTCACTTCTCTAATGACTAATATTGTTGGGAATCATTTTGCATGCTTATTTGTTATGCATTGTTTTTCCTTGGAAATGTGCCTGTTAAAATCTTTTGCTATGTTTTTTTCTTTATCTTTATTATTTTTTTATTTAGAAATTACATGTAATGGGGAGACATTGGTCAATAAGAATACAGAGGTTCCAGATAAACATTGCTATAGCATTTGTTTTTTTGTTTGTTTGTTTTGGTATTTTTATGAAGCTGGAAACGGGGAGAGACAGTCAGACAGTCTCCCGTATGCGCCCGACCAGGATCCACCCGGCACGCCCACCAGGGGGCGATGCTCTTCCCGCTAGGGGGCGATGCTCTGCCCCTCCGGGGCGTCGCTCTGTTGCGACCAGAGCCACTCTAGAGCCTGGGGCAGAGGCCAAGGAGCCATCCCCAGCGCCCAGGCCATCTTTGCTCCAATGGAGCCTCGCTGTGGGAGGGGAAGAGAGAGACAGAGAGGAAGGAGAGGGGGAGGGGTGGAGAAGCAAATGTGTGCCTCTCCTGTGTGCCCTGGCAGGGAATTGAACCTGGGACTTCTACTCACCAGGCTGACGCTCTACCACTGAGCCAACTGGCCAGGGCCTGCTATAGCATTTGAACTGTTGATTGCATTGTATGCCCATCACCCGAAGTCAAATCATTTTCTATCACCATATATTTGTCCCTCTTTACTCTTATCCCTCTGGTAATCATTTGACTTTTGTCTATGTCCTTGAGTCTCAGTTTTATATCCCACTTATGTGTGAAATCACATAGTTTTTAGCTTTTTCTGATTTACTTATTTCACTTAGCATAATGTTCTCAAGGTCCATCCATGTTGTTGTAATGACACTGTATCATCCTTTCTTATGGCTGAGTAGTATTCCATTGTATATATGTACCACATCTTCTTTATCCAATCCTCTACTGAGGTACATTTTAGTTGTTTTCATGTTTTGGCTACTGTAAATAATGCTGTGATGAACGGGGGGTACATGGGTCTTTGCATACCAATGTTTTCAAGTTTTTTGAATAGGTATTGAGTAGAGGGATTGCTAGGTCATAATGTAGCTCTATTCTTAATTTTTTAAAGAACTGCCATACTGTCTTCTATAATGGCTATACTAGTTTACATTCCCACTAGCCATGAATGAGGGTTTCTTTTTCTCCACAACTTCTCCAATGCTTATTATCTATCTTGTTGCTAACATCTAATCTAACAGGTATGAGTTGGTATCTCATTGTAGTTTTGATTTGTATTTCTCTAATAGCCAGTGTAGATAAGCATCTTTTCATATATTTGTTGTTTGTATGTCTTCATGAGGAAAGTGTCTGTTCAGGTCCTCTCCTCATTTTTTAAATTAATTGTTTGCTTGTTTGTTCTTGAGCCATGTTTTCTTCAAATTTTTTTTCACTTATGCAATGAGATTTCTTTATAGATTATGAATACAATTCCTTTAACATACATATGATTAAGCAATTAGTAAATTTTTTTGTCTCTGGCTTGTCTTTCATTATCTTAACATCTTTTAAAAACCATGGTTCTAAATTTTGAATAATTTCTTTTTTTTTTCTTTTCTTCTCTTTCTTTTCTTCTTTCTTTCTTTCTTTCTTTCTTTCTTTCTTTCTTTCTTTCTTTCTTCTTTCTTCCTTTCTTTCTTTCTTTCTCTCTTTATCATTTTGGATTATGTTTTTAGAGCCTTGCCTGACCCAAGGCCATAAATATTTTTAACCTTTTTTCTTTCAGAAGTCTTAGAGTTTTAAAGTTTTTCATTTATATATATGATACATTACAATTAACTTTTTATTGTATAATTAATGAATCCAGAATTCTCTTTTTGCATATGGATTTTCAAATTTTCCAATATGTCAACAACATTGAAAAGATTATCTTTGTTTTGTTTTTCACTGATTGGTTTATGTTGAAAATCATGTCATCATGTTTGTGTGGATCTATTTCTGAACTCTTAATCTACTCCACTGACATGTTTGTCTACCTTCATGCCAATGTCACAATTTCTTGATTAACCATAACTTTATAATGTCTTGAATTAGATGGCTTCTCTTCTAAATTTGTTATTTTTTTCAAGATTCTTTGGCTATTCCAGGTCCTTTGCATTTTCATCTGAATTTAAAATCATCTTGTAAATTTCTCCAAAAAAAATGTCTTCTGGGATTTTGACAGATATTATATTATATCCATAGATCATATTGGGGAGAATTAAAATATTCAGTTCTTCTGACCACTAAATATGGTATTTCTCTCTGTTTATTTGTCTTCTTTCATTCTCTTAGCAGAGTTTCTTACTTTTTAGTACAGGATTGACATATATTTATCTTGAAGTATTTAAATAGCATAGTTTGCAAATCTTTCAGGAAACACAATCATCCCTACCTTCTGTCAAAACCAAAAGTTTACGAGAGATGGGAAGATGGCAGCAGAGTGGGCGGATGCACAGATGCCCAGCTCTTACCACCAAACTGGAATACAAATCAATTTAGGAAAAATCAGAATGAAAAACCAACTATGGACTACAAGAACAGGTCTCAAAAACCAAGGAGCAAAAAGAAGCCACAACAAACCTGGTAGGGAGCGCCTGAATCTCCTCTGCTTACAGGAATGGAGGAGGGGGTTGGCTGAGAGCCCAGAGGGGAATTCACCCAAGGGAAAAGAGCAGAAAATACTGCTCACAGCCACTTGCCTGGCGACCAGGGAGCAAGGTGTGTTGAAAAGACCAGCTTATCTCCCAAGTGGAAAGGACAGGGAGAGGAACAGACTGTGAGGGGCTAAGAAATGCAGGAAATAAACTAAAAAAGCTGACTCATCCGTGTGTAGGCAGCCATAGCTGGGGGGAGGGACTGAACCTTCCACAAAACAGTACTGAATTGCTTCTGGATCAGAGATCTCCAGACATCTCTCCAGCTTCAATCAGTGCAACAAGACACAGCTGAAAACAAGAAGTGGGAAGAAGGGGCAGTAACTCAGGTCTCCATGGAGATCTGAGATACACCTCCCCCTACTGAAGCTGAGAAAACATCCTGCCCCCAGAGAGATTAGTTGGCTGAAGAGGCCTTCAGAGTCTCAGGTTACACCCATCGCATTCCTGGGTACACTTTCAAGGAAGCCCCCTGCTGAGATCAATAAACAAGACTATCACCTGATAAGAAAACAAACAAATCACGACTTCGAAGCTGCCCAAATCCGAAAGTGAATTACAAATAATAGCTGATACCAACCCAAGAAGACCTAGAAATAACACAACTGAAAACTGGAGGCAGACAACACCAAGCCTAGACTCAACCAACTCTACAAATAAAACACCCACACACAATGAGAAGACAAAAAAGTGCAATCCAAATGAAACCACAAGAGATACCTTCAGGAGATGAACTGAGTGATATGGAAATAATCAAACTTCCAGATGAAGAGTTCAAAATAATGATTGTAAGGATGCTTAGGGATCTTAGAACAACAATGGATGGTCATTATGAACACCTAAATAAAGAAATAGCAAGTATAATAAAGAATCAGACAGAGATGACAAATACAATATCAGAAATAAAGACCACAATGGGAGGAATTAAAAATAGGATAGAGAGAGCTGAGGATCAAATCAGCGAGTTGGAGGACAACTGGAATGAAGGCATGAAAGCATAGAAGAAAAAAGAAAAGAGACTCAAAAAGTCTGAGGAAACTCTTAGAGAGCTCTGTGACAACATGAAGAGAAATAACATCTGCATCATAGGGGTTACTGAAGAAAAAGAAAAGGAACAAGAAATAGAGATGTTCAATCATATCATAGCTGAAAATTTCCCTAAATTAATGCAAGAGAAACTCTCACAAGTCCAAGAAGCACAGAGGACTCCATTAAAGAGAAACCCAAAGAAACCTACACCAAGACACATCATAATTAAAATACCAAAGCTAAGCGATAAAGAGAAAATATTAAAAGCTGCAAGAGAAAAAAAAGTTATCACCTACAAAGAAGCCCCCATAAGGATGACATCCGACTTCTCAACAGAAACACTTGAGGCCAGAAGGGAATGGCAAGAAATATTCAAAGTAATGCAGAACAAGAACCTACAACCAAGACTACTTTATCCAGCAAGGCTATCGTTTAAAATCAAAGGAGAAAAAAAAAGGTTCCCACACAAAAAACAACTCAAGGAATTCATTACAACAAACCAATGCTGCAGGAAATGTTAAGGGGCCTGTTGTAAACAGATCAAAGTGGGAAAAGAATATAGCAAAAAAGGAATACAGCTTTAAAGAAGAAAATGGCAATAAACAACTACATATCAATAATAACCTTAAATGTAAATGGATTAAATGATCCAATCAAAAGACATAGGGTAGCTGTGTGGATAAGAAAACAGGACCCATACATATGCTGTCTACAAGAGACACACCTTAGAACAAAAGATACACATAGATTGAAGGTAAAAGGATGGAAAAAAACATTTCATTCAAATGAAAATGAAAAAAAAAAAGCTGGGGTAGCAATACTTATTTCAGACAAATTGGACTTTAAAACAAAGGATATAGTAAGAGATAAAGAAGACCAGTACATAATGATAAAGGGAGTAATCCAACAGGAAGATATAACTATTATAAATATCTATGCACCTAATATAGGAGCACCTAAATATATAAAGCAGACTTTGGTGGATTTAAAGGGCAACATCAACAGCAATACTATAATAGTAGGATATTTCAATATTCCACTAACATCCCTAGATAGATCCTCAAGAAAGAAAATTAACAAAGAAACAGCAGACTTATTGGACACACTAGATCAATTCGATTTAATAGATATCTTCAGAACCTTTCACCCTAAAGCAGCAGAATATACATTCCTTGGAAGTGCTCATGGTACATTCTCTAGGATAGACCACATGTTAGGGCCCAAAAGTGCTCTCCACAAATTTAATAAGATTGAAATCATATCAAGCACTTTCTCCGATCACAACGGCATGAAACTAGAAATGAACCACAAAATAAAAGCTCAAAAATTCTCAAACACGTGGAAACTAAATAGCAGGTTGTTAAATAATGAATGGATTAAAAATGAGATCAAAGAAGAAATAAAAAATTCCTAGAAACAAATGACAATGAGCATACAACAACTCAAAATTTATGGGACACAGCAAAAACAGTACTGAGAGTGAAGTGCATAGCATTACAGGCACACTTTAAGAAGCTAAAAAAAGCTCAAATAAACAACTTAACCCTGCATCTAAAAGAACTAGAAAAAGAAGAGCACGTAAAGCCCAAATGTAGTAGAAGGAAGGAAATAATAAAGATCAGAGCAGAAATAAATGGCATAGAGGCTAAAGAAACAATACACAGGATCAATGAAACCAGGAGCTGGTTCTTTGAAAAAGTAAACAAGATTGATGAACCTTTAACTAGACTCACCAAGAAAAAGAGAGAGAGGACTCAAAAAAATAAAATTAGAAATCAGAATTGAGAAATAACAACTGACACAACAGAAATACAAAATATTATAAGAAAATACTATGAAGAACTGTATGCCAAAAAACTAGAAAACCTAGATGAAATGGACAAATTCCTTGAAACATACAATCTTCCAAAAATCAATCTGGAAGAATCAGAAAACCTAAACAGATCAATTACACCAAATGAAATCGAAACAGTTATCAAAAAACTTCCAACAAAGAAAAGTCCGGGGCCCGATGGCTTCACAACTGAATTCTACCAAATATTCAAAGAAGAACTAACTCCTGTCCTACTCAAATTATTTCAAAAATTCAGGAGGAAGGAAGACTTTCAAGCTCCTTTTATGAGGGGAGCATAATTCTGATTCCAAAACCAGGCAAAGACAACTCAAAGAAAGAAAATTATAGGCCAATATCTCTGATGAATATAGATGCTAAAATCCTCAACAAAATATTAGCAAACCGGATCCAACAATATATGGAAAAAATCATACACCATGATCAAGTGGGATTTATTCTGGTGAGGCGAGGCTGGTACAATATTCGTAAATCAATCAATGTGATTCATAACATAAACAAAAAGGAGAAAAACCATATGATAATTTCAATAGATGCAGAAAAAGCATTTGATAAAATCCAGCACCCTTTCATGATCAAAACTCTCAGTGATAAAAGCCATCTATGAGAAACCTATAGTCAATATCATACTCAATGGGCAAAAATTAAAAGCAATCCCCTTAAGATCGGGTACAAGGCAGGGGTGCCCCCTTTCACCACTCTTATTTAACATAGTCCTGGAAGTCCTAGCCACAGCAATCAGACAAGAAGAAGAAATAAAAGGCATTCAAGCTGGAAAAGAAGAAGTAAAACTATCATTATTTTCAGATGATATGATATTGTATATAGAAAACCCTAAAGTCTCAGTCAAAAACTACTGGACCTGATAAATGAATTCAGCAAAGTGGCAGGATATAAAATCAATACTCAGAAATCAGAAGCATTTTATATGCCAACAATGAACAGTCACAAAGAGAAATAAGAAAACAATCCCCTTCACAATTACAACCAAAAAAATAAAGTACCTAGGTGTAAATTTAACCAAGGAGACTAAAGACTTGTACTTGGAAAATTTTAAAACATTAATAAAAGAAATCAAGGAAGATACAATCAAGTGGAAACATATACCGTGCTCATGGTTAGGAAGAATAAACATCATTAAAATGTCTATATTACCCACAGCAATCTATAAATTCAATGCAATACCAATTAAAATACCAATGACATACTTCAAAGATATAGAACACATATTCCAAAAATTTATATGGAACCAAAAGAGGACACGAATAGCCTCAGCAATCTTAAAAAAGAAGAATAAAGTGGGAGGTATCACACTTCCTGATATCAAGTTATACTACAAGGCCATTGTACTCAAAACAGCCTGGTACTGGCATAAGAACAGGCATATAGATCAATGGAACAGAACAGAGAACCCAGAAATAAACCCACAGTTCTATGGACAACTGATATTTGACAAAGGAGGTAAGGAAATACAATGGAGTAAAGACAGCCTCTTTAACAAATGATGTTGGGAAAATTGGACAGCTACCTGCAAAAAAATGAAACTAGATCACCAGCTTACACCACTCACAAAAATAAACTCAAAATGGATAAAAGACTTAAATGTAGGCCGTGAAACCATAAGCATCTTAGAAGAACACATAGGCAGTAAGCTCTCCGACATCTCTTGGAGCAATATATTTTCTGATTTATCTCCACGGGGAAGTGAAATAAAAGACAGGATAAACAAATGGGACTATATCAAACTAAAAAGCTTTTGCACAGCTAAAGATGACAAGAACAGATTAAAAAGAAAAACTACACAATGGGAGAACATATTTGACATTACGTCTGATAAGGGGTTAATAACCAAAATTTATAAAGAACTTGTAAAACTCAGCATCAGGAAGACAAACAATCCAATCAAAAATGGGCAAAAGAAATGAATAGACAGTTCTCCAAAGAGGACATACAGATGGCCAATGGGCATATGAAAAAATGCTCACCATCACTAATCATTAGAGAAATGCAAATTAAAACCACAATGAGATATCACCTCACACCAGCCAGAATGGCGCTCATCAACAAAACAACACAGAATAAGTGCTGGTGAGGATATTGAGAAAAGGGACCCTCCTGCACTGCTGGTGGGAATGCAGACTGGTGCAACCACTGTGGAAAACAGTATGAGATTCCTCAAAAAATTGAAAATCGAACTGCCTTTTGACCCAGCTATCTCACTGTTAGGAATATACCCCAAGAACACCATAGCACTGTATGAAAAGAAGAAATGCACCCCCATGTTTATGGCAGCATTGTTCACAATAGCAAAGATCTGGAAACAGCCCAAGTGTCCGTCAGAGAACGAGTGGATAAAAAAGCTTTGGTACATATATACTATGAAATACTACTCAGCCATAAGAAATGATGACACCGGATCATTTACAATAATATGGATGGACCTTGATGACATTATTCGGAGTGAAATAAGTAAATAAGAAAAAAACTAAGAACTATATGAATCCATACACAGATGGGACATAAAAATGAGACTCAGAGACATGAACAAGAATGTGATGGCAATGGGGGTGGGGGGGTGGGGATGGGGGGATGGGGTGTGGAAGGAGAGAGGGGTTGGGGGAGGAGAGGGGCACAAAGAAAACCAGATAGAAGGAGACAGAAGACAATTTGACTTTGGGGGAGGGGTATACAGCACAATGAAATGTCAAAATAATCTGGAGATGTTTTCTCTCAACATATGTACCCTGATTTATCAATGTCACTGCATTAAATTTAATAAATAAATTAAAAAAACACAAAAGTTTATCAGTTGACACACGAAAGGTTGCTACTAATTTATAACAGTCTTCAAAAAGTTCAATGATCAATTCTTTAGTTGAAAATTTATACCTCTGTTAATGTAGAAAAGAATTTCAGAGAAAAAGAAAAAGTATTACGCCTTAATGAGGAGATGATTAATAAAACAAAAAAAATGTAACAATTATAATACTGTGAGTGAAAAACCTTGAAGACAATGTATTTTTATTTCACAATAAAGTCTGTTTAATTTTGATATTAATTTTTCAGGTTCTATTATGTCTTTTTTAATGGCCCTCATTTATTTTTATTTTGTTACTTATAGAAATTGCATTTAGGGACAATTAGGTATATGCCAAAATGCTTATGGCAAAGATGTTTATGTCAAACATGCTTACTGTGAACATACTGGATATAGATGATCAATAACTTTTTCTTTAATATAAAAAGTTTATTGTATTTCTATTTTATGGTAGGCATTGTTTTTTGCTCTGAGGTTGCACCCATAAACAAAACTGATGAAGATTCCAGTTCCCACAAGGCTTACATTCTAGAGGGAGAAACAGTGGATGAATGGATGGATGCATGGATGCATTAAAAATAAATATATAAATAAATTTAATAGATTTAAAAATAACTCTAATAATTAAAAAAAATTTTTTTTACAGCCTGACTGCTTGCGGGCAGTGGATAGATTGTTGATCTAGGATGCTGAGGACTTAGGTTCAAAACCTGAGGTCTTGGGCTTGAGCATGGATTCATTTGGCTTGAGCACAGGCTCACCAGCTACAAGCTTGAGAGTGGGTGATTGACAAGAGGTCACTGGCTTGAAGCTCAAGGTTGCTGGCTTGAGCCCAAGGTCACTAGCTTGAGCAAGGGGTCACAGCTAGAGCCCCCTCGTCAAGTCATGTATGAGAAGAAATGAATGAACACCTAAAGTGCCACAACTATGAATTGATACTTCTCATCTCTCTGCCTTCCTGTCTGTCTGTCTCTCTCTCAAAAAACAAAAACAAAATATTTCACATACAGTGTTAGAAGGTGAAGGGCTGTGAAGAAATAGACCAGTTAAAATAGGAGAACTAGGCAGGGGGATGGGTTAGAGAGAAAGAATACTGCAGTTTAAACTAAGTGTGCTGTATTGGCAACATTATAAAGGCAATATAGATATTTATGATATTTAAAATTGTCTTGGTTAAGTCAGAGTTTTCTGTTTCTTTGTAAACCAAGTAATTTTTAATTAGATGCCTGTGTGCATTTTAATTTTTGAGTGAATTTTGTTGTAGGATAGGAGACCTAGGCAGGAGAATGGGATGGAGGGGAGAAATATCTCCTATCTTTCACACTTAAGTTACTTGGAATTATTTTTATCCTTTTAAGTTTTAAGAATAAAGTATCAGAGCAGTCTTTGCTCTAAGGATATTAACCCCACTACTAAGGTAAGACCTTCTGAAGACTAGTCAATATCCCTGTGTTTTGAGATCTTTTCCTCGCTAGCATTTAGGAACACAAACTATTCTCTGCTCTGTTTGACTTTGCAGAATGTTTGACTATACCAGGGGTCCCCAAACTATGGCCCGCAGGCCGCATGCAGCCCCCTGAGGTCAATTATCCGCCCCCCGCCCTGCACTTCCAGAAGGGGCACCTCTTTTATTGGTGGTCAGTGAGAGGAGCCCAGGATGCGGACATTCTTGTATTTGGCAGTGCCACAAAGCACGGCATCACTCACATAGAGTACTACTTCCAGTGACGCAGGACGCACACGTCACAGCTCCAGAAGCGTGTCACATCACTTGTTATGGCTAGCAGTGACAAATATGGAACCAGACATTGACCATCTCATTAGCCAAAAGCAGGCCCATAGTTCCAATTGAAATACTGGTCAGTTTGTTGATTTAAATTTACTTGTTCTTTATTTTAAATATTGTATTTGTTCCCATTTTGTTTTTTTACTTTAAAATAAGATATGTTCAGTATGCATAGGGATTTGTTCATAGTTTTTTTTATACTCCGGCCCTCCAATGGTCTGAGGGACAGTGAACTGGCCCCCTGTGTAAAAAGTTTGGGAACCCCTGGACTATACCTTCTGGTGGTTCTTTCCTCTGCCACGAGGAGTTCCACCTTGCCTATCTGCAGATTCATAGCCAGCCCAGACCTTCTCTCCCCATCTCCAGATCTTCCTCTGTGTGCTGCTCTCTCTCAGCTGAACTCAGCCACACATTCCAGCTGCCTAAACTTTCCTCTCATCTTCTCTCTTCAGTGCAAGAATCACCAGACAATTTGCATTCCCTCTCCTACCCACAGCCTGAAAATTGTCATCAGACAGTCAAAATTTGGCCAGTCACGGGGTTCAGCTTTCCCATTTCTCGGGAATCTAGAATCCAATATTTGAAAAAAATTACATCTTGTTTTACCCCCTAGAATTGTAATTATTTAAGGGAAAATGGCAATTTCTTTAGAAGTTATTCATTACCAGGTGGAAGCAGAAGTTTTGTAGAATTTTTGTTAGTAGTTTGAAGTTATCACTATAAATAGATTTCTAAAATATTGTAGCTTCTTAAGCTACTGAGGACTGAAACCCCCATTTCTTTGTCAGCGTTCTATGACCATTTCTTTATTCCTTTATGGATTTCTCATTAAGACAAAAGCTCATAGCATCAGTGAGAGGGATCTTATTTTTATTTGCACTGAAAATTGGATGAAAAATGTCAATATAGGTGCTATATTGTGATTTTTAATGTGTTGTATATCTCTTCACTTACATTCAAACTATATCAAAATAAACTCAGAGAAAAGGCATTATGTCCCATGCAAAAGAAAAAAGATAACTTTTCTATAACTGTACTAAAGTACCATGTAAAAGAAATAATATTTTGAATGGCTGGCTTTTGTCACTAAACTCAAGGACACTCAAATCCTGGCCAGAGCAGCAGGGACTTTTCCCTCACCTCTAAGCTAAGATCATCAGGCATTAACTTCCAGTTGACTGGAAGTGCATTAATTTGGTAATTGTGTTCACATTTCAGAAGACTATAAAGATATATTTCCTCATATAGATTGAAATCTTAGATACCAAGGCATATGATTGTTTCTTAAAAGCTTACATTGAAGAATTCTTCCCAGAGTTTTTTTTAATGTTTTCGTGCTTTTGTTTAAGGCATATGTGCTAAGTAATTTCTACACCTCTTCTGACCTTTAGAATAGCACAAAAAATACAACACTGTATGAGACAAAATACCAATTTTACCACAATGCTATTCTTTTATATCTGAGAGAAATTGATTTTTTGGCTTATTTTTCCAGGCAAGTCCTCTCCATTTATTCTATACAGGCAGTGATGATAGACCTCATTTTAAATGGGCAGTGCTTTTTAGCAAATATTAATTTAACAACTAGGAAGAAAATATCACTGGTATGTGTTACTTTAAAAGGTTATTTATTAGTATAATTCAGTTCCTGTTTTACATTAAATAATTGTGAAAATCATGGCTATATGAGCTATTTTAAATGTTAATTTCTACTTTATGTTAAGAAATTCAAAATGAGTCTTTAAGATTCATATACAAATAAAAATATACACACACAAATGAAACTACATTGGGTTCAAAACAATGTACTAAAATATATACAAAAGTAGAGAAATTTAAAATAATTTAAAAGCTATTTTAGTGTTTTTATTGGGCTGCTGTAACAAAGTATATCACAAGCAAGGAAGGTAACTTAAAACAACATAAGTATGGTATATTGTCTCAGTTCAGGAGGCCAGAAGTTTAAAATCAAGGTGTGGGCAGGCTCCACCCTCAGAAACCTGTAGAAGAATGTTTTCTTGCCTCTTTCAAGCTTCTAGTAGTTTGCCTGCAGTCTTTGGCTTGTAAATGCATCACTCCATTCCTTGGTCTTCACATGGCATTTTCCCTGTGTCTTCACATCATCTTTCCTCTCTGTATATCTGTCTCTGTGTCCACATTTTCCACTGCCCCTTTTGATAAAGACACCAGTCATATTGGGTTAGAGCCTGCACTAATGACCTCACTTTAATGTGATTTTCTCTGTGAAGACTCCACTTCAAATAAGGCCACATTCTGAGATATTGGGGGGTAAGATTCCAATATATCTCTCTGAGAAACACAATTCTATCCATAACAAGTATGAAGTAATTTAAATACACATATACACACACAGAGACACACACACAAAAATACAAGCAATACCTATACTAATTTTTTAAAACAAGAAGAAAAACAATGAATATGATTGATAGGACTAGGAGGAAGAGGAATAAAATGTTTATTGAGTATTTTCCATACTTCATGCAGGATCTCCCTTCATTCCATGAGGCAATCACTGCAGTCAACATTTCACCTCCTTTGAGGAAACTGAGGCAAAGAGAAGTTACTCAGTCTCACAACTGTTAAGTGATAAAACCTGAAGTCAAATTCCTATCTATGTGAATCTAATAATTGGTATTCTTTACCTTCCTTTGTGCCATGAACTCCTTCAGCAGTCTGACATGTCTATAGAGCACTTTGCAGAAAAATGGTTTTAAAGCATAAAAGAAAACATATAAAGTACAAAAAATTCTACTGAAGTAAAGTTATCAAAAGATTCTTTTTTATTAATTTTAATGGAGTGACATTGATAAATCAAGGTACATATGTTCAGAGAAAACATCTCCAGATTATTTTGACATTTGATTATGTTGCATACCCCTCACCAAAAGTCAAATTGTCTTCCTTCACCTATCTGGTTATCTTTGTGCCCCTCCCCCCCCCATAACCAACATCCTCTTGTATATGTCTCTGAGTCTCATTTTTATGTCCCACCTATGTGTGGAATCATATAGTTTTTAGTGTTTTCTGATTTATTTATTTCACTCAGTATAATATTATCAAGATCCATCCATGTTATTGTAAATGATCCGATGTCATCATTTCTTATGGCTGAGTAGTATTCCATAGTATATATGTACCAAAGTTTTTTAATCCACTCGTCCTCTGACGGACACTTGGGCTGTTTCCAGATCTTTGCTATTGTGAACAATGCTGCCATAAACATGAGGGTGCATTTCTCCTTTTGAAAAAGTGCTATGGTGTTATTAGGGTATATTCCTAAAAGTGAAATAGCTGGGTCAAAAGGCAGTTTGATTTTTAATTTTTGAGGAATCTCCATACTATTTTCCATAGTGGCTGCACCAGTCTGCATTCCCACCAGCAGTGTAGGAAGGTTCCCTTTTCTCCACATCCTCACCACACTTATTCTGTGTTGTCTTGTTGATGAGCGCCATGCTGACTGGTGTGAGGTGATATCTCATTGTGGTTTTAATTTGCATTTCTCCAACGATTAGTGATGTTGAGCATTTTTTCATATGCCTATTGGCCATCTGTATGTCCTCTTTGGAGAAGTGTCTATTCATTTCTTTTGCCCACTTTTGATTGGATTGTTTGTCTTCCTGGTGCTGAGTTTTACAAGTTCTTTATAAATTTTGGTTATTAACCCTTTATCAGACGTATTGTCGAATATGTTCTCCCATTGTGTAGTTTGTCTTTTTATTCTGTTCTTCTTTTCTTTTGCTGTGTAAAAGCTTTTAGTTTGATATAGTTCCATTTGTTTATCCTGTCTTTTATTTCACTCACCTGTGCAGATAAATTTGCATTTATATTGCTGCGAGAGATGTCAGAGAGCTTACTGCCTATGTTTTCTTCTAAGATGCTTATGGTTTCATGGCTTACATTTAAGTCTTTTATACATTTTGAGTTTATTTTTGTGACTGGTATAAGTTGGTGGTCTAGCTTCATTTTTTTGCAGGTAGATGTCTAATTTTCCCAACACCATTTGTTAAAGAGACTGTCTTTACTCCATTGTATGCTCTTACCTCCTTTATCAAATATCAGTTGTCCATAGAGCTGTGGGTTTATTTGTGGGTTCTCTGTTCTATTTCATTTATCTATATGCCTGTTCTTATGCCAGTACTAGGCTGTTTTGAGTACAATGGCCTTGTAGTATAACTTGATATCAGGAAGTGTGATACTTCCCACTTTATTCTTCCTTTTCAAGATTGCTGAGGCTATTCGTGTTCTTTTTTGGTTCCATATAAATTTTTGAATATTTGTTCTATATTTTTGAAGTATGTCATTGGTAATTTAATTGGTATTGCATTGAATTTATGAATTACTTTGGGTAATATAGACATTTTAATAATGTTTATTCTCTCTAAACGTGAGCATGGTACATGCTTCCACTTGTTTGCATCTTCCTTGATTTTTTTATCAATGTTTTAAAATTTTCCGAGTACAAGTCTTTAATCTCCTTGGTTAAATTTACTCCTAGGTATTATTTTTTTTGGTTGCAATAGTGAAGGGAATTGTTTCCTTAATTTCTCTTTATGACTGTTCATTGTTGGTGTATTAAAATGCCTCTGAATTCTGAGTATTAATGTTATATCTTGCCACTTTGCTGAATTCATTTATCAGGTCCAGTAGTTTTTTGACTGCGACTTTAGGGTTTTCTATATACAATATTATATCATCTGCAAATAATTATAGTTTTACTTCTTCTTTTCCAAGTTGGATGCCACTTATTTCTTCTTCTTGTCTGATTGCTGTGGCTAGGACTTCCAGAACTATGTAGAATAAGAGTGGTGAAAGGGGGCACACCTGCCTTGTTCCTGATCTTAAGGGAATTGATTTTAATTTTTGCCCATTGAGTATGATGTTGGCTGTGGGTTTGTCATAGATGGCCTTTATCATGTTGAGGTATGTTTTCTGTATTCCCACATAGCTGAGAGTTTTGATTATTAATGAGTGCTGGATTTTATCAAATGTGTTTTCTGCATCTATTGAAATTCTCATGTGGTTTTTCTCTTTCCTTTTTTTCTGTGATGAATCACATTGATTAGCCGGCAAATATTGTACCAGCCTTGCCTCCACAGAACAAATCCCACTTGATAATGATGTATGATTTTATTCATATATTGCTGGATCTGGTTTGCTAATATTTTGTTGAGGATTTTAGCATCTAAATTCATCAGGGATATTGGCCTATAATTTTTTTTCTTTCTGTTGTCTTTGCCTGGTTTTGGAATCAGAATTATGTTTGCCTTATAAAAGAAGGTTGGAATTCTTCCTTCCTCTTGAATTTTTTGAAGTAGCTTGAGAAGAATAGGAATTAGTTCTTCTTTGAATATTTGGTAGAATTCACTTGTGAAGCCATCAGGCCCAGGACTTTTCTTTGTTGGGAGCTTTTTGATAACTGTTCCAATCTCATTTGCTGTAATCAGTCTGTTTAGGTTTTCTGATTCTCCAGATTAATTTTTGAAAAATTATATTTTTCAAGGAATATGTCCATTTCATCTAGGTTATCTAATTTTTTGGCAAATATTTCTTTATAGTATTTTCTTAGAATATTTTGCATTTCTGTTGTGTCAGTTGTTATTTCTCCACTCTCATTTCTAATTTTATTTATTTGAGTTCTCTCTCTTTTCCTCTTGGTGAATCTTGTTAAAGTTTTATTGATCCTGTTTACCTTTTCAAAGAACCAGCTCTTTGATTCATTAATCCTTTGTATTGTTTCTTTAGCCTGTATGTCATTTATTTCTGCTCTGATCTTTTTTTTTTAATTTGCTCATATTATTATTTAAGTATCCCAAGAAGATAAATTATCTTTTATCGTGTGTGGTTGATACTTTTTATTTAATCTTATTTTTATTAATTTTAATGCAGTGAGATTGATAAATAAGTATACATATGTTCCGAGAAAACATCTCCATATTATTTTGACATTTGATTATGCTGCATACCCCTCACCCAAAGTCAAATTGTATTCCATCACCTTCTCTCTGGTTTTCTTTGTGCCCCTACCCTCTCCCCACCCCTTCTCTCTCCTTCCTCGCCCCCTCCCCACCCCCCTACCCACCCAAACTGTTACCATCACATTCTTGTCCATGTCTCTGAGTATCATTTTTATGTCCCATTTATGTATGGGTTCATATAGTTCTTAGATTTTTCAGATTTACTTATTTCACTCCGATTTCATAGTATATATGTACCAAAGCTTTTTAATCCACTCGTCCTCTGATAGACACTTGGGCTGTTTTCAGATCTTCGCTATTGTGAACAATGCTGCCATAAACATGGGGTGCATTTTTCCTTCTGATACAGTTCTATGGTGTTCTTGGGGTATATTCCTAAAAGTGGGATAGCTGGGTCAAAAGGCAGTTCGATTTTCAATTTTTTGAGGAATCTCCATGCTGTTTTCCACAGTGATTCCACCAGTCTGCATTCCCACCAGCAGTGCAGGAGGGTTCCCTTTTCTCCACATCCTCGCCAGCACTTATTCTGTGTTTTTTTGTTGATAAGCGCCATTCTGACTGGTGTGAGGTGGCATCTCATTGTGGTTTTAATTTTATTTCTCTAGTGACTAGTGATGTTGAGCATTTTTTCATATGCCTATTGGCCATCTGTATGTCCTCTTTGGAGAACTGTCTATTCATTTCTCTTGCCGATTTTTGATGGGATTGTTTGTCTTTCTGGTGTTGAGATTTACAAGTTCTTTATAAATTTTGGTTATTAACTCCTTATCAGATATACTGTCAAATATGTTCTCCCATTGTGTAGTTTGTCTTTTTATTCTGTTTGTATTGATTTAGCTGTGCGAAAGCTTTTTAGTTTGATATAGTCCCTTTTGTTTATCCTGTCTTTTATTTCACTTGCCCGTGGAGATAAATTAGCAAATATACCGCTGTGACAGATGTCGGAGAGGTTACTGCTTATGTTTTCTTCTAAGATGCTTATAGTTTCACAGCTTACATTTAAGTTTTTTATGCATTTTGAGTTTATTTTTTGTGACTGGGGTAAGTTGGTGGTCTAGTTTTATTTTTTTGCAGGTAGATGTCCAATTTTCCCAACACCATTTGTTAAAGAGGCTGTCTTTACTCCATTGTATTTCCTTACCTCCTTTGTCAAATATCAGTTGTCCATAGAGCTGTGGGTTTATTTCTGTGTTCTCCGTTCGGTTACATTTTTCTAGGTGCCTATTCTTATGCCAGTACCAGGCTGTTTTGAGTACAATGGCCTTTTGTATAGCTTGATATCAGGAAGTGTGATACCTCCCCCTTTATTCTTCTTTTTTAAGATTGCTGAGGCTATTCATGTTCTCTTTTGGTTCCATATAAATTTTTGGAATATGTGACCTATATCTTTGAAGTATGTCATTGATATTTTAATTGGTATTGCATTGAATTTATAGATTGCTTTGGATAATATAGACATTTTAATGATGTTTATTCTTCCTAGCCATGAGCATGGTATATGCTTCCACTTGTTTGTATATCCTTGATTTCTTTTATCAATGTTTAAAATTTTCTGAGTACAAGTTTTTAGTCTCCTTGGTTAAATGTACTCCTAGGTACTTTATTTTTTTGGTTGCCATAGTGAAGGGGATTGTTTCCTTAATTTCTCTTTATGACTATTCATTGTTGGTGTATAAAAATGCTTCTAATTTCTTAGTATTAATTTTATATACTGCCACTTTGTTGAATTCATTTATCAGGTCCAGTAGTTTTTTGACTGCGACTTTAGGGTTTTCTATATACAATATCATATCATCTGCACATAATGATAGCTTTACTTCTTCTTTTCCAACATGAATGCTTTTTATTTTTTCTTCTTGTCTGATTACTGTGGCTAGGACTTCCAGGACTAGGTTGAATAAGAGTGGTGAAAGGGGAAACCCCTGTCTTGTTTCTGATCTTAAGGGGATTCTTTTTAATTTTTTCCCATTAAGTATGATGTTGGCTGTGGGTTTGACAAAGATGGCTTTTATCATTTGAGGTATGTTCCCTGTATTCCCACTTTGTTGAGAGTTTTGATTATGAATCGGTGTTGAAATTAATCAAATGCTTTTTCTGCATCTATTGAAATTATCATATGGTTTTTCCTCCTTCCTTTTGTTTATGTGATGAATCACATTGATTGATTTACAAATATTGTACCAGCCTTGCCTCCCCAGAATAAATCCCACTTGATCATGGTGTATGATTTTTTCCATATATTGCTTGATCAGGTTTGCTAATATTTTGTTGAGGATTTTAGCATCTATATTCATCAGGGATATTGGCCTATAATTTTCTTTCTTTGTGTTTTCTTTGCCTGGTTTTGGAATCAGAATTATGCTTGCCTCAGAAAAGGAGCGTGAAAGTCTTCCTTCCTCTTGAATTTTTTGAAATAGTTTGAAAAGGATAAGAGTTAGTTCTTCTTTGAATAATTGGTAGATTGCACTTGTGAAAGCATCTGGCCCAGGACATTTCTTTGTTGGGAGTTTTTTGATAACTGTTTCAATCTCATTGGGTGTAATCTGTCTGATTAGCTTTTCTGGTTCTTCCAGATTGATTTTTGGAAGATTATATGTTTCAAAAAATTTGTCCATTTTATCTACGTTGTCTAGTTTTTTGGCATACAGTTCTTCATAGTATTTTCTTACAATTTTTTATTTCTGTTGTATCAGTTGTTATTTCTCCACTCTCATTTTTAATTTTATTTATTTGAGTCCTTTCTCTCTTTTTCTTAGTGAATCTAGTTAAAGGTTCATCAATCTTGTTTACCTTTTCAAAGTACCAGCTCCTAGTTTCATTAATCCTCTGCATTATTTCTTTAGCCTCTATGTCATTTATTTCTGCTCTGATCTTTATTATTTTCTTCCTTCTACTACATTTGGGCTTTACTTGCTTTTCTTTTTCCAGTTCTTTTCGATGCAGGGTTAAGTTATTTATTTGAGCCTTTTCTAGTTTCTTAAAGTGAGCCTGTAGTGCTATGAACTTCCCTCTCAGTACTGCTTTCAGTGTGTGCCATAAATTTTGAGTTGTTGTATGCTCATTATCATTTGTTTCTAGAAATTTTTTTTTTCTTTAATCTCATTCTTAATCCATTCATTATTTAACAACCTGCTATTTAATTTCCATTTGTTTGAGAATTTTTGAGCTTTTTTTGTTGTAGTTGATTTCTAGTTTCATGCCGTTGTAATCAGAGAAAGTGCTTGATATGATTTCAGTCTTCTTAAATTTGTTGAGACTACTTTTGTGCCCTAACATGTGGTCTATCCTAGAGAATGTACCATGAGCACTTGAAAAAAATGTATATTCTGCGGCTTTAGGGTGAAAGGTTCTGAAGATGTTTACTTAATCGAGTTGATCTAGTGTGTCCTTTAAGTGTGCTGTTTCTTGTTAATTTTCTTTCTTGAGGATCTATCTAGTGATGTTAGTGTGGTATTGAAATCCCTTACTATTGTAGTATTGCTGTTGATCTTGCCCTTTATATCCATCAAAGTCTTCTCTGTATATTTAGGTGCTCCTATATTAGGTGTGTAAATATTTATAATAGTTATATCTTCCTTTTGGATTACTCCCTTTATCATTATGTAGTGGCCTTCTATATCTCTTACTATATTCTTTGTTTTACAGTCCATTTAGTCTACTATATGTATTGCAACTCCAGCTTTTTTTTATTTCTTTTTGCATGAAATGTTTTTTTCATCCTTTCACCTTCAGTCTATGTGCATCTTTTGTTTTAAGGTTTGTCTCTTGTAGACAGCATATGTACGGGTCCTGTTTTCTTATCCATGCAGCTTCCCTATGTCTTTTGATTGGATCATTTAATCCATTTACATTTATGGTTATTATTGATATGTAGTTGTTTATTGCCATTTTATTCTTTAAAGCTGTATTCCTCTTTTGCTATATTCTTTTCCCACTTTGATCTGTTTATACCATGCCCGTTAACATTTCCTGCAGCACTGGTTTGGTTGTAATGAATTCCTTCAGTTTTTTTTTGTCTGAGAAGCTTTTTGTTTCTCCTTCCATTTTAAGTGATAGCCTAGCTGGATAAAGTAGTCTTGGATGTAGCTTCTTTTTCTGCATTTCTTTGAATATTTCTTTTCATTCCTTTCTGGCCTCAAGTGTTTCTGTTGAGAAATTGGATGTCATCCTTATGGGGGCTCCTTTGTAGGTGATGGCCTTTTCTCTCTATCAGTTTTTAATATTTTCTCTTTATTACTTAGCTTTGGTATTTTAATTATGATGTGTCTTGGTGTAGGTGTCTTTGGGTTTCTCTTTAATGGATTTCTCTGTGCTTCTTGAACTTGTGAAAGTTTCTCCTGCATTAATTGAGGGAAGTTTTCAGCTATGATATGATTGAACAAAATCTCTATCCCTTGTTCTTTGTCTTCTTCAGGAACCCTTATAATGCGAATGTTATTTTTTTTATGCTGTCACAGAGCTCTCTAAGAGTTTCCTCAAACTTTTTGAGTCTCTTTTTTCTTTTCTGCTTTCATGCCTTCAATCCAGTTGTCCTCCAACTCGCTGTTTTGTTCCTCAGCTCTATCCATCCTGTTTTTAATTCCTTCCATTGTGGTCTTCATGTCCGATATTTTATTTGTCATCTCCGACTGATTCTTTTTTAATATTTCAATATCCTTTTTTATAGTTGCTATTTTTTTATTTAGGTGTTCATAATGACCACCCATTGTTGTTCTAAGATCCCTAAGCATCCTTACAATCATTATTTTGAACTCCGCATCTGGAAGTTTGGTTATTTCCATATCACTCAGTTCATTTCCTTGATGTTTCTTTTGTGGTTTCATTTGGATTTCACTTCTCTATCTTCTCATTGTATCTGTGTATTTGGGTGTTCTGTTTGCAGAGCTGATTGATTCTAGGCTTGGTGTTGTCTGCCTCCAATTTTAAATTGTGTTATTTCTAGGTCTTCTTGGGTTGGCATCAGCTATTATTTGTAATCTACTTTTGGATTTGGGCCGCTTTGAAGTCTTGATTTGTTTGTTTTCTAACAGGTGATTGTCTTGTTTGCTGATCTCAGCAGGGAGCTTATTTGAAACTTTATCTAGGAATGCAGTGGGTGTAATCTGTGGCTCGGAAGTCCTCTTCTGCCAGTTAATCTCTCTGGGGGCGGGTTGCTTTCTCAGCTTCAGTAGTGGGAGGTGTATCTCAGATATCCATGGAGACCTGAGTTACTGCCCCTTCTTCCCACCTCTTGTTTTCAGCTGTGTCTTGTTGTGCTGATTGGAGCTGGAGAGATGTCTGGAGATCTGTGACCTGGAAGCACTTTGTATTTTGCTTTGTGAAAGAATCAGTCCCTTCCCCATCTATGGCCACCTCCAGCACTGAATGAGTCAGCTTTTCAGGTCCCCTGCATTCCTCTGCCTCTCACTGTCTTTCCCTCTCTCTCCCTTTTCTTTTTGGAAGATAAGATGGCCCTTTCTACACACCTCGTTCCCTGGTCACCCGGCAAGTGGCTGTGAGCAGTATTTACTGTTCTTTTCCTTGGAGTGAGATCCCTTCTGGGCTTTCAGCTTCACCCCCTCCCCTGTTCCTGTAAGCAGGGGAGATTCAAGACTCCCTACCAGGTTTGTTGTGGCTTCTTCTTTGCTCCTTGGTTTTTGAGAACTGTTATTATAGTCCAGATTTGGTTTTTCATGCTGATAGTTCATAAATTAGTTTATAATCCAGTTCGGTGATGTGAGCTGGGAGTCTGTGCGTCTGCCTACTCCACTGTCATCTTCAGGTCTCCTGCTCTGATCTTTATTATTTCCTTCCGTCTACTTCCTCTGGACTTTACTTGCTGTTCTATTTCTAGCACTTTTAGACAGAAGGTCACTTGTTTAATTGAGCTTTCTCTAGCTTCTTAAGGTAGGCGTAAAATGCTATGAACGTCCCTCTCAAGACTGCTTTTGCTGTGTCCTATAAATTTTTATTTATTTATTTATTTATTTTTAATGGGGTGATATCAGTAAATCAAGATACATATATTCAAAGATACCATGTCCAGGTTATCTTGTCATTCAATTATGTTGCATACCCATCACCCAAAGTCAGATTGTCCTCTGTCACCCTCTATCTAGTTCTCTTTGTGCCCCTCCCCCTCCCCCTTCCCTCTCCCTCTAACCCCTACCCCAATAACCACCACACTCTTATCAATGTCTCTTGGTCTCACTTTTATGTCCCATCTACGTATGGAATAATGCAGTTCCAGGTTTTTTCTGATTTACATATTTCACTCTATATAATGTTGTCAAGATCCCAACATTTTGCTATAAATGATCTGATGTCATCATTTCTTATGGCTGAGTAGTATTCCATAGTGTATATTTGCCACATCTTCTTTATCCAGTCATCTATTGATGGGCTTTTTGGTTGTTTCCATGTCCTGGCCACTGTGAACAATGCTGCAATGAACATGGGGCTGCATGTGTCTTTACGAGTCAATGTTTCTGAGTTTTGGGGGTATATACCCAGTAGAGGGATTGCTGGGTCATAAGGTAGTTCTATTTTCAGTTTTTTGAGGAACCACCATACTTTCTTCCATAATGGTTGTACTACTTTACATTCCCACCAACAGTGGATGAGGGTTCCTTTTTCTCCACAACCTCTCCAACATTTGCTATTACCTGTCTTGTTAATGATAGCTAATCTAACAGGTGTGAGGTGGTATCTCATTACAGTTTTGATTTGCATTTCTCTAATAACTAATGAAGATTAGCATCTTTTCATATATCTGTTGGCCATTTGGATTTCTTCCTGGGAGAAGTGTCTGTTTATATCCTCTTCCCATTTTTTTATTGGTTTGTTTGTTTGTTTGTTGTTGAGTTTTAAAGTTCTCTGTATATTTTGGATATTAGTCCCTTATCTGAGCAGGTGTTTAAAAATATCATTTCCCAATTAGTTGGCTGTCTGTTTATCTTGTTATCAGTCTCTCTTGCTGAGCAAAAACTTCTTAGTCTGATGTAGTCCCATTCGTTAATTTTTGCTTTTACTTCTCTTGCCTGTGGAGTCAAATTCATAAAATGCTCTTTAAAGCCCAGGTCCATGAGTTTAGTACCTATGTCTTCTTCTATGTACTTTATTGTTTCAGGTCTTATGTTTAGATCTTTGATCCATTTTGAGTTAATTTTAGTACTGGGGGACAAACTGTAGTCCAGCTTCATTCTTTTGCATGTGGCTTTCCAGTTTTCCCAGCACCATTTATTGAAGAGGCTTTCTTTTCTCCATTGTGTGTTGTTGGCCCCTTTATCAAAAAATATTTGACTATATATATGTGGTTTTATTTCTGGGCTTTCTTTTCTGTTCCATTGGTCTGAGTGTCTATTTTTCTGCCAATACCATGCTGTTTTGATTGTCGTGGCCCTATAATATAGTTTGAAGTCAGGTATTGTAATGCCCCCAGCTTCATTCCTTTTCTTTAGGCTTGCTTTGGCTATTCGGGGCTTTTTATAGTTCCATATAAATCTGATGATTTTTTGTTCCATTTCCTTAAAAAATGTCATTGGAATTTTGATGGGAATTGCATTAAATTTGTATATTGCTTTGGGTAATATGGCCATTTTGATTATATTTATTCTACCTAAACAAGAACAAGGAATATTCTTCCATCTCATAATATCTTTTTCGATTTCCCTTAACAATGGTAAACAGTTGTCATTGTATAAGTCCTTTACATTCTTTTTTATGTTTATTCCTAGGTATTTTATTTTTATTTTTTGCAATTGTGAAGGGGATTATTCTTTTGAGTTCATTCTCAAATGTATCATTGTTGGTATATAGAAAGGCTATTGACTTCTGTATGTTAATTTTGTAACCTGCGACCTTACTGTATTGGCTTATTGTTTCTAGTAGTCTTTTTGTGTATTCTTTGGGGTTTTCAATGTATAAGATCATATCATCTGCGAAAAAAGTGATACCTTTACTTCTTCTTTTCCAATATGGATGCCTTTTATTTCTTTATCTTGTCTGATTGCTGTGGCAAGAACCTCTAGTACCACATCAAATAAGAGTGGAGAGAGTGGACAACCCTGTCTTTTTCCTGATATAAGGCGGAAAGCCTTCAGTTTTGTGCCATTTAGTATGATGTTAGCTGATGGTTTATCATATATGGCCTTTATCATGTTGAAATATTTTTCTTCTATACCCATTTTGTTGAGAGTCTTAAACATAAAATTGTGTTATATTTTATCAAAAGCCTTTTCTGCATCTATTGATAAAATCATGTGGTTTTTGTTCTTTGTTTTGTTGATATGGTGTATTATGTTAACCGTTTTACGTATGTTGAACCATCCTTGAGATTCTGGGATGAATCCCACTTGATCATGATGTATTATTTTTTTAATATGTTGTTGTATTCGATTTGCTAGTATTATGTTTAGTATTTTAGCATCTGTATTCATTAGAGATATTGGTCTGTAGTTTTCTTTTTATGTGCCATCCTTGCCTGGTTTTGGTATGAGGGTTATGTTGGCCTCATAAAATGTGTTTGGAAGTATTGCTTCTTCTTCAATTTTTTGGAAGACTTTCTGTAGAATAGGAACCAAGTCTTCTTTGAAGGTTTGATAAAATTCGCTGGTATAGCTGTCCGGGCCTGGACTTTTATTTTTGGAAAGGCTTTTAATGGTTTTTTCTATTTCTTCTCTACTAATAGGTCTGTTTAGACTTTCTGCTTCTTCTTGACTCAGTCTAGGAAGGTTGTATTGTTCTAGGAATTTATCCATTTCTTCTAGGTTGTTCAATTTAGTGGCATAAAATTTTTCATAGTATTCTGGCCTGACCTGTGGTGGCGCAGTGGGTAAAAGCGTTGACCTGGAAATGCTGAGGTCGCCGGTTCGAAACCCTGGGCTTGCCTGGTCAAGGCACACATGGGAGTTGATGCTTCCAGCTCCTCCCCCCATCTCTCTCTCCTCTCTCTCTCTCTGTTTCTCTCTCCCTCTCTCTCTCTCCTCTCTAAAATGAATTAAAAAAAATTTTTTTTTCATAGTATTCTACAACAATTCTTTGTATATCTACGATGTGCGTGGTGATTTCTCCTCTTTGATTTTGGATTTTGTTTATATGAGTTCTTTCTATTTTTTCCTTTGTAAGTCTTGCCACGGGTTTTTCAATTTTGTTAATCTTTTCAAAGAACCAGCTCCTTGTTCTATTAACTTTTTCTATAGTTTTTCTGTTCTCTATTTCATTTATTTCTGCTCTGATTTTTATTATCTCCTTTCTTTGGCTGGTTTTGGGTTGTCTTTGTTCTTCATTTTCTAGTTCCTTAAGGTGTGAAGTTAAGTGATTCACTTGGGCTCTCTCTTGTTTGTTCATATAGGCCTGAAGTGATATTAACTTCCCTCTTATCACTGCTTTTGCTGCATCCCATAGATTCTGATATGTCACATTGACATTTTCATTTCTCTGTATATATCTTTTGATCTCTGCACTTATTTCTTCCTTGACCCATTCATTCTTTAAAAGTATGTTGTTTAGTTTCCCCTTTTTTGTGGATTTTTTTCCTCTTTTTTGCAGTTGAATTCTACTTTCAAGGCTTTATGATCAGAAAATATGCTTGGAACAACTTCGATTTTTCTGAATTTGCTGATGTTGTTTTTGTGGCCCAACATATGGTCAATTCTTGAGAATGATCCATGTACATTGGAGAAAAATGTGTACTCAGTCACTTTGGGATGAAATGTCCTGTAGATGTCTATCATATCCAGGTGCTCTAGTGTTTCGTTTAAGGTCACTATATCTTTGTTGATTCTCTGTTTGGATGACCAATCTAGAGCCGTCAGCGGTGTATTGAGGTCTCCAAGTATGATTGTATTTTTGTCAGTTTTTGTTTTAAGGTCAATAAGTAGCTGTTTTATATATTTTGGTGCTTCTTGGTTTGATGCATATATGTTAAGAATTGTTATGTTTTCTTGATTCAGTGTCCCCTTAGCCATTATGAAATGGCCATTTTTGTCTCTGAGTACTTTTGCTGTCTTGTAGTCAGCATCATCAGATATGAGTATTGCTATGCCTGCTTTTTTGTGGATGTTATTTGCTTGGAGTATTGTTTTCCAGCCTTTCACTTTGAATTTTTTTATCCTTGTTACTTAGATGAGTTTCCTGTAGGTAGCATACACTTGGATTTTCTTTTTTGATCCATTCGGCTACTCTGTGCCTTTTTATTGGTGAGTTTAATCTGTTTACATTTAGTGTAATTATTGACACTTGTGAGTTCCTTATTGCCATTTTATAGATTGCTTTCTGTTAGTTTTGTGCCTTGTTTGATTCTTCTCTTTCGTTTTTCTATCTTTTGCTTTTATTTGGTTGTGTTCCATACATCTTTCCTCTGTTGCTATCTTTTTAAAAAATGTGCTTCTGTGGTGGTTTTTTCAATGGTGGTGACCATTAAGTAATGAAAAGGGTTCCTACCCTGTTCATTGTAGTGCACTATTTTGTGAGTACTTTTGCACTCCATCGCCCTTTGCTACTGTTAATCTCCATCCTCTCCCTCCTTTCTTATTGTTGTCACAGTTTAAAGTTGGTTTTGTTATGTTCTTCTTGGAGCTTTTACTTGTGGCTTTGTTTTTTTTTTTTTATTCTTTGTATCTGATTGGAGAACCCCCTTTAGTATTTTCTGGAGTGGGGGTTTTCTGGTGATAAATTCTCTCATCTTTTCTGTATCTGTGAATGTTTTTATTTCTCCTTCATATTTGAAGGATAGCTTTGATGGGTATAGTATTCATGGCTGAAAGTTCCTCTCTTTCAAGACTTTAAATATTGGGGTCCACTCTCTTCTAGCTTGTAGAGTTCTGTTGAGAAATCTGATGATAATCTAATGGGCCTTTCTTTATTTGTTGTATTCTTCTTTTCCCTGGCTGCCTTGAGAATTTTTTCTTTGCAGTTGGTTTGTGCCAATTTTATTATGATGTGCCTTGAAGTAGGTTTGTTGTGGTTAAGAAAACTTGTAGTTCTGTTTGCTTCTAGAATTTGAGGTTTTAGTTCTTTCCACAGGCTTGGGAGGTTCTCATCTATTATTTGTTTGAGTATGTTCTCCATTCCATTTTCTCTCTCTTCTCCCTCTGATGTACCTATTATTCTTATGTTATTCTTTTTGATGGAGTCAGATAATTCTTGTAGGGCTATCTCATTTTTTTTAATTTTTGAATCTCTTTCTTCTTCTCTTTGTTGAGCCTCAAGTTGCTTGTCTTCTATTTCACTAATCCTCTCTTCTATCTGGCCTGTTCTATTAGCTAAGCTTGTTACCTCGTTTTTCAGCTCCTGAATTGAGTTTTTCATCTGTGTTTGATTTGTTTTTAGAGTTTCAATTTCCTTGGAGATATACTCTTTGTGTTCATCGAGTTGTTTTCTGAGCTCCCTAAATTGCCTTTCTGTGTTTTCTTGTATATCTCTGAGTATTTTTAGGATTTCTATTTTAAATTCTCTGTCATTTAACTCCAAGGTTTCCAATATCTTAAATTTTTTCTCCATAGATTTTTCCTCATCTCTCTGTGTTACCTCTCTTTCTTTTGTATCCATGATATTCGATTTTCTCTTCTTTAATGGCACCTGAGGGTGGTTTTCTTGATAGTATTAATGATATTTTATAAGAAATAAAAAGTTAAAAACATAAAAATAAAAAATTGCCGTTTTTTAAAAAAATTAATCATTAAATAAAGAAAAATAAAATAAGATAAAAATTTGAGAAAAAAAGGGAATTATTCCTTCCCCTCCTTTTTTTCCTCTCCTCTCCTCTCCCCTCTTTATTGAGAAAATCTTGTGATAAACTGTGAATTATATTGTACTAATTAGAACAAACAATACCTGTAGTGGTGGGCCTGAATTGGGAAGAAGTAATAAAGGGGTAAAGGAAAAAGAAAAAAAAAGAAAAATAAATAAATAAAAGAAAAAAATATATATATAAAAAAGGGGGGGCAGTATAGACCCACAAAAAGCAAATAAGGAAAAAATTTGGGTCAAGAATAAAATGATTTGCTTTTAGGTGTTGGCTTACTCAGAGTTATGATGATAGGAATAAGAGGGAAACAGGAAAAAGGGGTGGAAAATTAAAAAATTACTATTGTATTTAGTGGAACAAGAACTATATAAAATGGAGAGCCAAGGATAGGAGCACTGCTAATGTGTTAAAAAGGTGAAGTAAAAACCCTCCAAAATGCCACAAACTTAAGTTTGAGTCCCAGATAAGATAATTTGTTCATTATTGAGGTTTGAATTAGAGAAGACGTAAAGGAGACAGGAAGAGACTAATATAGAGGGAGAAAAGAGAGAGAGAGAGAGAGAAAAGATGGAAGCATTAAAAGAAGAAAAAAGAAAAAGGAGGAGAGGGAAAGAGAGAGTTAGGGGTTTTGGATTGCAACCCTCATAGAGAGAAAGGAGGAGGAAAGAAAAGATAATGGGAGATGTAACACTTATGGGTAGTGTAGTTCAAAGAGAGGCGAGAGTAAGACTGAGAGAGAATTAAATGACCAAATTGGAATAGAAAAAAAAAAAAAAAAAATCAAGAATGAAGAAAAGAGACACAGACGAACAAATATAATAAAATGGGATAGGTGATAAAGTCTGCAGATTATTCTTGATTTTGAGAGGTTATCGTCTTGCTTTTTCTTTTCTGTCTCTCTTCCTGGTCGGTGACTTTGTACCCCTGGTTCTGCCCCTGTGGCACGCTCTGAAAGAGGTTTGCAGTTGATAATTCTCTATGGCAATGTCATGTATTGGGCTTCAGTCTAATTGGCAGTCAAGGCTCATTAGTGTTTATAGGCTCAAACAGTGAGAGGGTCTCTCACTGTGTGAGTGTTCCTGAAGCCTCTCTCCTAGTCTTTCCTTCCACAATTAGAAGCCTGATAATCCAGCTATGGGGTTGCTGCTGCCTCTCCCTGGATAGTAAGAGGCTCAAAGAGCTGGCAACTCCCCACTCTATTCCCACTCAGCACAGGGCTCTGAGTAAGGCTCAGTCAGTCAGAGCTGCTAGCATAATCAGGCGGGGCTTTCGCCCACTCAAAGACCTCTGGCTCTGCCCCTCTGTGGGGTAACATGGGTGCCCACTCCTGAGGCGTTCGGAGGAATCTCTTGCCCAGTCTCCGTGCATGCCCACCAGGATGTCAGTGCTGTGTCCTATAAATTTTGAGTTGATGTATGCTTATTATCATTTTTTTTTAGGAATTTTTTTATTTCTTCTTTGATCTCATTGTTACTCATTTGTTATTTAGTAACATGCTATTTAGTATCTGATTATTTGAGTATTTTTCAGTTTTTTTGTTGTGGTTGATATCTAGTTCCATGCATTGTAATCAGAGAAAATTATTAATATGATTTCAATCTTTAAAATTTTTTTAGACAACCTTTGTGCCCTAGCATGTGGTCTATCCTAGACAATGAACCATGAACAATTGAAAAGAATGTATATTGTGCTGCTTTAGAGTGAAAGGTTCTAAAGATATCTATTAAATCCTTTAAATGTGTCCTTTAAGTGTGCTGTTTCTTTGTTAATTTTCTTTCTTGAGGATCTATTGAAGTTATGTAAGTGGGGTATTGAAATCCCCTACTACAATAATATCGCTGTTAATCTCGCCCTTTATATTCATTAAAGTCTGTTTTATATATTTAGGTACTGCTATATTATGTGTGCAGATATTTATAATGGTTATATCTTCCTGTTGGATTGCTCCTTTTATCATTATGTAGTGACCTTCTTTATCTCTTACTATAACCTTTGTTTTAAAGATCATTTTGTCTGATATAAGTATTGCTACCCCAGCTTTTTTTTTTTATTACCATTTTCATGAAATATTTTTTTTCCATCCTTTTACCTTCATTCTATGTGCATCTTTTCTTTTAAGGTACAGCATAGGTACAGGTTCTGTTTTTTTATCCATGCAGCTACCCTATGTTTTTTTGATTAGATCATTTAATCCAATTACATTTAAGGTTATTATTGATATGTAGTTGTTTATTACAATTTTATTTTTTAAAGCTGTATTCCTCTTTGCTATATTCTTTTACCAGATTAATCTGTTTACAACAGGTCCCTTAACATTTCCTGCAGCATTGGTTTGGTTGTAGTGAATTCCTGGAGTTGTTGTTTCTGTCTCAGAAGCTTTTTATTTCTCCTAAAATTTTAAATGATAGCCTTGCTGGATAAAGTAGTCTTGGTTGTAGGCTCTTGTTCTGCATTACTTTAAATATTTCTTACCATTTCCTTCTGGTCTCAAGTGTTTCTGTTGAGAAATCAAATGCCATCCTTATGGGGGCTCCTTTGTAGGTAATAGATTTTTTTCTCTATCAGCTTTTAATATTTTCTCTTTATTACTTAGCTTTGGTATTTTAAGTATGATGTACCTTGGTGTAGATTTCTTTCAATTTCTCTTTAATGACATTCTCTGTGCTTCTTGAACTTGTGAGTCTTTTTCCTGCATCAGTTTAGAAATGTTTACAGATATGATTTGATTGAACAAAGTCTCTATCCCTTATTCTGTCTCTTCTTTTTCAGGAACCTGTATCATGCAGATGTTATTTCTCTTCATGTTGTCACAGAGCTCTCTTAGAGTGTCCTCAGACTTTTTGAGTCTCTTTTCTTTTTTCTGGTCTGCTTCCATGCCTTCATTTATATTGTCCTCTAAGTTGCTGTTTCAGTTCTCAGCTTCATCCAACCTGCTTTTCATTCCTTCCATTGTGTTCTTTATTTCTGATATTGTATTTGTCATTTTTGACTGATGCTTTTTTATTGTTTCAATTTCCGTTTTTATATTTGCTATCTCTTTATTTAGGTGTTCATAATGACCATCTATTGTTGTTCTAAGATCTTTGAGCATCCTAACAATCATTATTTTAAACTCTGCATCCAGTATCTTGGTTATATTTGACTCATTCAGGTCCCTTTCTGGGGATTTCTCTTGATTCATTTATGTTGCATTTCTCTGTCTTTCTATTTTTTCTTTGTATAAGAAGGGTGTGGCCACTGGGGTCCTATGGGTGTTGCCTCTGTGTTTCCTAGGTGTGGTCTGTCTGCAGGCCTGCCACCCCCTTTGCCGCTGTTGCCTAGGGCATTCCGGTATGAGCATTGCCAGTGCCAGTCCACTGGGTCTGTCACTGCAATTTCCACCTTTCCTCCACTGGAGGGGCTGTGATCATGTGTGGAGGCTACAAGTCTTGGTGGCCTTGGCCTTTGCCCCGTCTCCATGGGTGGGGGTTATGCTCTCTCACCGGGCCACAAGCCTCGGCACCACAGGCAGGGGTGAGCACCTTTGATCTGCCTCAGGTCTTCGCCTTTTTCCAGGCTTTCGCCCTGCCCCTGTGGGAGGAGCCCGCTTGCAGGTTGGCTGCAAGCCTCGGCTCTGCGGGCCAGCAGGGCTGCGCACCCACACTTAGTTGCAGGTCTCTGCCTGTTCTGGACTTTTGTCCCACCCCCACAGGTGGAGCCAGCTCATGGCTTGGGCTGAAAGCCCTGGTTCCGCAGGCTGGGCAAGGCTGCATGCACACGTCCTTGCTCAGCAGCAAGTGTCTGCCCCTTCAGGGCTCCCCCCCTTTCCCCACAGGTGGGATTGCAGGCTGGCCCACAGCTGGGCCTGACCTCTTTCATGCTTCCACCCCCACCAAGCAAGACTGAGCTCACACACAGGCCTCAGTCATGACCAACCAGCTTCTGCCCTTGCCAATGGAACCACACTTCTGTGTGCCATCGCCAATTGCCCTCAGTCAAGCCCTCAGCCATGTGGGTGGGGGTGCTGCAGTTCAGACCCTAACACCCAATACTATATTCCTGATGGCTCCCTTCTTCTAAGCGGCTCTGCACTGAGTGCTGTGGGAGACCTTGTTTGGCTGGTGCCCTGCTTCTCTTCGTTGGTATTGCTGGTTCCAGGGGAAATAGTCCCTTTATATTTGGAGAGTGACTCAACCCAGGGATTAGGGTGGCTGTCCCTCAAAGTGTTTCTCACTGTGCCTCCTAGATTACACTCTCTTCCCACTGCTCCAGTCCTCTACTCTCTTCCGTCCCCCAGTACCCCAGGTGGGTGGTTGTGAAAGAGGTTTTCTGCGTGGTCCCTTTAAGAAGAATCCTGGGTCTGAGAAATCTGTCTCTTTCTCACAAACAGTATCCTGACTTGTTTCTCAGTTAAATGCTGTCCATATGCCTCTTTTAGGCTCTGGGGCTACAGGCTGGGGCTTTGTTCCTGGGACTCAGGATGCTCCCCTCTCCACTAAACTCACTTCCCACCACAAGAGTCTCTCCAGGTTGCCTTTGCTCCAGGGAGCTGGGCAGCCCTCTATGTTTCCACTTTTCCTACCAGTCTCAGTGTGGCTTCTTCAGTGTTCCTTGGTTAAAGAGTCCTCTTAGTTTAGTCCAAAGTTGGTTTTTCCAGATGATGGTTCTTAAAATTAAGTTGTAATCCACTTTGGTTCTGAGCGGTAGAAATTGGTATGTCTGTCTTCTCATTGCCGTCTTGCCACTGAAATCCAAAGTGAATTCTTAACCACCAAGTTACATCTTCTCACACTTCATTTTTCTTCTTCTTTTCTTTTAATATTATTTCTTGTCTTGTTCTCTGTTCCCCATCTCCTCCTCTCTGCACAAACTCTGCACAAACTGGCTTCTCCTTTAGCACTTAGCCATTTTTAGCTGCTTCTCCTCTCCTCCACTTGGCCTTTCTCTGCTCTCCTCAAAAGATTTTTTTTTTATAAATAAATTTTTATTTTAATGGGGTGACATCAATAAATCAAGGTACATATATTCAAAGAAAACATTTCCAGGTTATCTTGTCATTTAGTTCTGTTGCATACCTATCACCCAAAGAGAGATCATCCTCCGTCAAAAAGATTCTTTAAAACAAAATTACACTATATTAGGCTAAATCAGACAACACTGTCATTTTTTAGGTAAAGAATGTACAAATATTGACAATTTCATATGGTTCATGCTAATAGTAATATACATGCTTATTTATTAATAATTAAGACAAGTTATGCATTTAATAACATCACAATTTTAAAATAGTAAGTATAACAATATTTTAATATATTTTCCAGAACTGTAACGTGATATATTTATTATTTCTATAAGTGACAATACCATAGAAACTGCTAATGCTGCTGTAATTTTTTCTATATTAATAATTTAAGTCAATGATAAATTTTAATTAAAGATTAGTGAAATAAAAGCTCCATATTTTCCAATCAACGTTTACAAACCCTTTGGAAGGATGAGGTAGGTTTCATGTATTCCAGATCAAAAACTGCTACACTAAATGCTGGCAATTATAGGATCCTGAAACAATATTTTATTTGATAAAAATGCTTGAAAAGTATTTAATTGATCTTATATTTATGTTTACTTATTTTGGATTTTTTCTTCTTTTTTTTATAGAGAAGGAGAAAAGGGGGGAGGCGCAAGAAGCATCAACTTTCATATGTGCCTTGACCAGGTAAGCCCAGGGTCTCAAACTGGCAACCTCGATGTTCCAGGTTGATGCTTTATCCACTGTACAACCACAGGTCAGGCTATGTTTACTTTTTAAAACAAAATTTGTCTATATCTTTGGATAGTTCTTATAAGCAATTTTGCCTTATCATTTTGCATATGCCCTATAGAAAGAGTGCTACATGTAGACAGGCTTATGTTTAACTGATTATATACATGTAAGTTATAAGATTTAGATTAATAAAAATGCATAAGATGGGAATGCAGCATAATTGAATGTCAGAATAACCTAAAGATGTTTTCTCTGAACATATGTACCCTGATTTATCAATGTCACCCCATTAAAATGAATAAAGAAATGCATAAGATAAATTTTAAATCCTCACTTATATGCTATATTTTAGTTTGTAAGTTTCTCTAAGATCTTTACTGAATACTATATGTGTGCACATAACAACTCAGTGTCCAATGTATATTTTTTAATTGACTAATAAGATAGTCGATAGGTGATAATAGAGAGGAACAAAGGTAAAGGAGTCATTAACAGAGTAAAGGCTATGTGCCAATAGGACATCAAATACGTGGTTGAACATAGGAAAGAAAAAGATTTTTTTTTTTTAGAGAGGAGAGGGAGAGAGACAGAGAGAGAGAGCAAGGAGAGAGAGACAGAGAGAGAGAAGGGGGAGGAGCTGGAAGCATCAAGCCCAGGGTTTTGAACCGGCGACCTCAGCATTTCCAGATCGACGCTTTATCCACTGCGCCACCACAGGTCAGGCCGGAAAGAAAAAGATTTTTGTTAGGGGTACCTCAACTCACTTCCCTATGGCAATCCCTAATATTCCTTAGAACTCCTTTGAGGTCCTGATCTACCCTTAGGGAAAACATCCTGTATGGCCCCTACCATGTTTGACCAAGGAGAAATGAGTAACTTTGAAGACACAATTTCATTTCCTCTTATTAAATACATTAGGATAAAGAACAAAATTAACCTACTACCTTTGATATATCTTCAAGAACAGCCAACTATAAAATAAAGTGATTAAACAAGCAGTTTGTAAATTTCCCTTTTTACAACACTCCTGTTGAACTAATTTAAGTGTCCTGTCTCCAGGAACAGCTTAGAGAGGATATACTCTAAGTGATTATCCCTAAATAGGTCATTATTTTAAATGGACTCCTTAAGAGTCAAATGTGTGGCATTTGGTTAATCCATTACATTTGCAATTACAAACCAGTGTTCTTTATTGCAGGCAAATTACTTTATATGCTCCACAGCTGCACTTAGGACAGAAGACTCAGCCCATGACATTCCTCTTGAAAAATATTAATAGGAGCACTCTCCTTGCCCTAGGGTGATTAAGCTTTTTAAATCACTTCTGATATGTGACAGAAACAGTCTTTTCTAATTCTATTTCTCTGAAAGCATAAACTTTGTATTCCACATGAGCTTGTAGGACTGAGATTCTTTCTGCTTCTACTCTCAACTCATTTGTCTATTGTAATGACCACTGAAGAACAGTTGTACAAGGAACTAATAAACTATATTATACAGGTAACATAGAGAGCATTGATAGCATGTATTCTGAGCTGGGTTCACACTTACACATCTTAGCCTCAGATTTGATCTGTTGAATTGGCAATGGGAAAATCTCATTTAGCAGTGTTTTAAAGCATAATGAATAATATTTGACTTGATTCCAACCTGTGTTCTGGCACTTCCTAACTGTATGACCTTGACTAAGTTTGGTAATTTTCCTAAACTTTAGTTTCCTCATGGACAAAGTAAAAATAATGGCTATCTCTTTTATAGAATTAATATGAGAAATGAATGAAATACTCTATGTAAATGCTTAGCACTAAACCCAGCCCATAGTAAACACTCAATAAACAACTACCACTACTAATAATATTTAATATGTATATAAGCCTACCCACCCCTACCTAAAAGAGGATTAAAGTGATCCTGGCCAGCATCCTCATGATCAGAAATAGAGATAGAATTTCCACAAGATGCCAAAACCAAAAATACATAGGTAGCATTTAGATTCCATGATTAAATACTTAGAGAGTCTAAGTTAAGCTGGAGAAATCAAGTCCAGAAGGAGATGTTGACAAGTGTAAGAGGAAACACAAGCCAAAAACTAGAGACAGTTATGAAAGTTCAAATGACAAGACTGGTGGGTTTAGAATATATCTGTAGTGAGTTAAGCAGAGAACAGTGCTTGGTGACTAGTAAGAAGTTGTCATAATTTGCTTCCATTGACAATCAGAGCCTGGCAAGTGAGTCTGTCTGGCTAGCTCAAAGGTATAAGGAGATAGAGGACAAAGTATCAGAGTGTACCTAATCATTTATTTATTCACTTTTAAGTGCCTATAACTGCCAGGTAGTGAATCTCATTCTAGAGATAAATAGGTCCAAAGACACAGTTTTGCCTTCAAGGATTTTAGAAGGAGACAGACATCTTATCTATAAAGAAAGAATAATTCCAACTTTTGCTTAGGTGACAGAATGAATGATGATGAGTAAGTTACACAGATAAATAGCATATTCAGAAGGACAGGTTTGAGGGGAGAGAAAATGAACTGTGTTTGTATATGAAGGCTATAAACTGCCTGTTAGTCATTCAGGACTTGTAAACAGTTAGGTAAATAAATAAGTGGAATGTAGACAAGAGTCCTGAGTTTGTGGTCCACCAGCAAAGATCTGGGAGTTACAGCCATTGAATGGTTCCTTAGTCTGCTCAAGCAATCATCACACAATACCACATAATAATGACTTAAACAACAGAAATTGATTTTTTTACAGTTCTGGAGACTGGAAAGTCCAAGATCAACATGCTGTATAATTCAGTTTCTTTCAAGGGCTCTTTTCCTGGCTTATAGATGACCATCTCCTCACTGTGTCCTCACAGGACCCTTCTTTCTCTGTGGGTGCACATGCAGAGCAAGTACGTGAGCTCTCTCTGCTGTCTTTTCTTTAAGGAAACTAATTCTTTCAGGTCAAGTTCTTAGCCTCATGAATATATTTAACCTCACTCTTATTTCAGTGTGCCCATCTGAAAATATAGCCACACTGGGAAGTAAGTCTCTAACAAGGAAATTTGAGGGACACATGTATTCAGTCCATAACAGAGAGATAAGATTGCCAAGGACAGTATAGAAAATGAGAATTAAAGCTGTCTAAGTGTAGATACTTTGAAGTAAAAGGTGGATAGTAAAAAAGAAACAGTAGTCAAAGAGATAGGGCCAAACAAAAATAGAATGTTATGCAATTACTGTAAAAAAAATTGAGAAAGAATCTCAAGTAGTGAATAATCAATAATATCAATGTGACAGAAAGGTCAAGTAAGAGATATTCTGTTGTCTTATAGTTCATTTGATATTGAGTTAGAATGTTTAGAAAAAAACATGAACAGTGGTTACCAATCATTTGTAAAATAAGAATACCATTGCGGGACACCTTGACTACAGAGGTTCCTGCTAAAGAGCAAGGGGTCCTGGCCCCACACCAGGCCTCCCAGCCTAGGGTTTCAGTGACAGGAAAAGAAGTTCCCATAATTTTTTTCTGTAAAAACGAATAGGGATTGTTGCTGAGGAAGACAGAGAGCCTCAGGAGTCCAGACCAGGGGTCCCCAAACTTTTTACACAGGGGACCAGTTCACTGTCCCTCAGACCATTGGAGGGCCGGACTATAAAAAAAAACACTACGAACAAATCCTTATGCACACTGCACATATCTTATTTTAAAGTAAAAAAACAAAATGGGAACAAATACAATATTTAAAATAAAGAACAAGTAAATTTAAATCAACAAACTGACCAGTATTTCAATGGGAACTATGCTCCTCTCACTGACCACCAAAGAAAGAGGTGCCCCTTCCGGAAGTGCGGCGGGGGCCGGATAAATGGCCTCAGGGGGCCGCATGCGGCCCGTGGGCCGTAGTTTGGGGACCCCTGGTCCAGACAACTCCTCTTAAAGGGCCCACATTTGGACTTTCTTGGACTCATACCCTCTGAGGTCCAGCACTGGAGCAGAAGCTTGAAAGGAACCAGGAACACACAGAGAGGAACTGGGTTATCTGGTATCAGGGCAAGATCTGGGGAAAGGAAGCAACTTCCTGCCAGACAAATGTGCTGGCAGAGGCCATTGTTCCTTAGCTGAACACTACCCACACAGAGCCAATAGGTGGGTGCCATATCTGAGTTTTTATCAGCCTGGATCATGCTGATGATCCTACCCAGGTGATTCCCTGAGATGCTTCCCCAAATTGCTGGCCCACACAAACCATTTCTAGTGGCTTTTCCACACAAATGGCCTCTCTAGGATTATCATGAAATCTCTCAAACAACCAGCATCTGGCCTCTGTGTATCTCATTCCTCTTGCTAAGTGGCCTCAAGCCTGGCATCAGCAGAAGCCAGCCTTGTTTCACTGCTTTCTATCTCATGGGTACCTCCAAGCCCAGCACAAGTAGAGGCCACCTGCACACTGCTCTCTAGCTTATGCTAGGTGGTCCCAGGCAGGGCACCCACAGTGGCTGACTTTGTACCTCCCAGGACACCCCAGAGCAAGCAAACCTGGTGGACAGCATTGGACCATGTCAGATTACAACCCTACCACCTCCATGAGTGACACACTCAAGGGATGGACTGTGTGAGCACCAAAGCCCTACTGAAGCAGGCCCTGCTCCTTATGGTTAATGCTTTGTTCCTGCACAACAGCTACTTTGCTGTAGTCACAGTTGGTCCTGCAGCCTATCAGCCTACAACAGGATAGTGAACATAGACCACACAGGAGCACATCTGTAACACCAAGCTCCAGTGACTGGGGAGGCTGTGCTACTAGGCCCTATAGGACATCTACTACACAAGGCCACTCTACCAAGTCTGGGAGACATAGCAATTCTATCTAATACATAGAAACAAACATAAGGAAGCAGCCAAATATGGAGACAAAGAAATTGTTTCAAATGAAAAACAGGAGGAAAAAAAAAAGAACCAAGTGAAATGGAGACAAGCAGACTTACAGATGCAGAGTTCAAAGCGTTGGTTATAAGGATGTTCAAGGCACGTAATAAGGGCATAGAAACCCTAAAAAGGAACCAGTCAAAAATGAAGGCTACACTAACTAAAAAGAAGAATAATTTATAGGAAATAAACAGAGTAGATGAAGCCAAGAATCAAATTAGCAATTTGGAATATAAGGAAGCAAAAAAACACCCAATCAGAATAGCAAAAAAAAAAAAAAAAAGAATAAAAAAAAGTGAAGATAGTGTAAGGATCTTACACTCTTCTAGGACAACTTCAAGTTTATTAACATTCACATGATGGAGGTGCTGAAAAGAGAAGAGAGAGCAAGAAATTAAAAACCTATCATAACAACAAGAAAAGATAACAACAGAAAACTTCCCTAACCTAGTGAAGGAAACAGGCATACAAGTTCAGGAAGCACAAATAGATCCAAAGAGGCACTCTTAAAGACAAAGTGACGCTTAAAAGCTTCAAGAGGAAAGCAGTTAGTTACCTACAAGGGAGGTCATATAAGACTGTCAGCTGATTTCTCAACAGAAATTTTGTAGGCCAGAAAGGAGTGGCAAAGAATATTCAAAGTGATGAAAAGCAAGAACCCATACAAAGACCTTTCCAGTCAAAAAAAAAGTTCACCACCATCAAACCAGTATTATGTTAAATGTTAAAGGGTCTTCTTTAAAAATAAGAAAAAGATACAAAATATGAACAATATAATGGCAATAAATATATATCTATCAACAATTGCATCAAAAAATTAAATAAACATACAAGCAGAACAAAAAGAGGCTCATAAATACAGAGAACATTTTTCAGGTTGCTGGAAGGGAGTGGAATTTGGGGGAATGGATGAAAAAGGTGAAGGGATAAAGAAGTACAAATTGGGCCCTGGTCGGTTGGCACAGTGGTAGAGCATCAGCCTGGTGTATGGACATCCTGAGTTCAATTCCCAGTGAGGGCACACAGAAGAAGTGACCATCTGCCTCTCCACCCCTCCCCTTCTCCCTTCTCTCTTCTTTCTTGTCCCTCTCTATCTCTTTCTTCCCCTTGCACAGCCATGGTTTGGCTGGAGCAAGTTGGCCCTAGGCACTGAGGATGGCTCCATGGCCTTGGCTCAGGTGCTAAAATAGCTTGGTTGCCGAGCAACAGAGCAACGTCCCCAGATGGGCAGAGCATTGCCCTGTAAAGGACTTTCTGGGTGGATCCTGGTCAGGGCACATGTGGGAGTCTGTCACTCTGCCTCCCCACTTCTCACTTAAGACAAAAAAATAAAAAGAAGTACAAATTGTTACAGCATAGGGAATATAGTCAATAATATTCTAATAACTATGTATGGTGTCAGATGGATATGAGATTTTTCAGGATGATCACTTAGTAAGTGATATAATGTCTAATCACTGGTTGTACACCTGTAACTAATAGAATACTGTGTGTCAACAATAATTGAAAAATAAAAAATGATTAATAAATAAGTAAATAAATGAAAATACCTTTGAGTCTCATGTGTAGAAGGAGGTGGGAATGGATATGTTATTATAACAATGTAGAGGTCCTGTTTTATTAAATAGAAGAATGTCAATGAAATATTTGGCATTATTAAGAAATATTAATATCTGGGAATATTTGAAAAGGTTAATCCAAAAACATCTCTTAGCCTCATAATGCATTTTTGAGTACACATACATTTATTATCTCAATCATTCTCAAAATATCCTGCAATAGAGATGTTCCTCTCAGCCATGTTTACAAATGAGAAAATAGATTCAAGTAGATAAAGTAATTTTCCCAAATCATACAGTGTTTCAAAACAAAGCAAAGGCAAAAGTTATCTTATTTTTTTCTGTACAACTTTTAATGAATGCCTATTATATGTCAAGTACCAGGCAATGGAGTCAAAGCACCCTGCCCACAACTCCTCCATGTCCTTCCTTTCCTTAGCCTCTATCTCTCATGAATATAAGACTCCTTCCTGCAAGGCTGGCAAAGCTGTGACACCCAGCTAACACCAACAGTAATAGTTTCCTTAAAGAATCTCTGTGGGTAAAGGAAAAGGTGAATGTTATAACTCTAAATAAAAAATATCTCCTAGTAATCTGTTACCTGTTCTTGTGACCAGGAATTAACAATTTTTGTGTATGTGTATGACAGAGATAGAGAGAGACAGGGAGAGGGACAGATAGGGACAAACAGGAAGGAATAGAGATAAGAAGCATCAATTCTTTGTTGCGGCACCATAGTTGTTCATTGATTGCTTTCTCACATGTACCCTGATCGGGGGACTACAGCAGACCAAGTGACCCCTTGCTCAAGCCAGAGACCTTGGGCTCAAGCTGGTGAGCCTTGGTCAAACCAGATGAGCCCGTGCTCAAGCTGAAGACCTTGGGGTTTTGATCCTGGGTCCTATGCGTCCCAGTCCGATGCTCTATACACTTTACCACAGCCTGGTCAGGCCAGGAATTAACAATTTTAAGACAGCTCTTCATATTACTCATGAGGCTTCATGACCTATAACCTAGTGTCTCTACTTTATTTTAGCTGCTTTTGAAATTAGATCATTAATGACACTGAATGTAGTTGGGACCTCAGTGTCATGGTTCATAGTTCATGGTTTGTTCACCACTTTCTCTGCAGGGACAGAGTGATAAACTATGTGACTTTTGTGTATCATATATAGTAGTAGTTCTCAAAGTGGGGTTCCTGGTTAAGCAACATCAGCTTCTGAATTAAATACTCTGAGAATGGGGCCTGGCTACTTGTGTTTTAACAAGACTTCAGGAGCTACTAATGCATGCTAAAATTTAAGAAACACTGGTACACAGATGTAGAATTTTTTTCTAATATTATATAGACAGAAATAGTGTTATGAATGTTCCAAGAAAAAAAAACACAACTCATTCATCAATGTAATGGTAAATTAAAGCACATTTTTATTTGTGTTACTACTACTCTACCTTTGTTTATTATCACCTTTATCCAAAGCACCCTTTAAAACCTCTAATTTAATGTCAAAGGAAGCTCTCAGGACTGGTTATTGTCATGTGAGTAAATGCATACTCCATATTAATGGCTTTGAAAGTTGAACTATGTGACATTTTGTTCCTTCCTAATTCATCCTCTTCTTATCGCTGTTTTCAGAAGTATTATGTGTATTTATTGTCTCTTTGTGGTTAGAGTATGAATGAAAAATGCCGAAAATGTATTACTAAAGTATACTTATAGTATACTTTATACTATAAGTAATAAAGTAGTGAAGGTTTTTTTAGTCTAAACAGCACTTTTGTTTATATTTTAAAGAGAATTTTACATTACTTACATTTTAAAAAGAAATGCATGTAATTTAATGCCTTTTACTATATTTTATTTCTTTCTAAGAGCAGATATTATTGGTATTACAGAAAATCTTGATTAATGAGTTTGGTTATTTTTAAACAGTTATTTGCCAAACATTTCCTTTTTTAAGAAAATAACAAATAAATGATAGAAAACATTGTCTGCTATGCTCCTAAAACACTTAAACTGAATAGAGAGGAAAAATTGGTAAGATTTTTAACTTACATCTTTAGCAAATCTTACAAATGATGTCTCTATAGCCCAAACTTGTTCATCATCACAAACTGTAACTTGACAAAGAAAAATTGCTCTTTCCTTCTCATCATTCTTCACCCTTATACAAGTGTATATATGTCTATTGACGAGTTGAGTTCAAATTTTGGAGTTTCCTTGTGTTTGTAAAGATAAATGTGATAATTTTCTTGGTGAGGTTGACAGAGGTATTTGTAACCTTTGTTTCCTTGTGTAGCCACTTCGCTTGCAGAAGTTATTCCCTTCTGGTGACTGCTTACTTAATAGACTGCAATTTGTACTTAATTGCATTTCTATAGTTTCATCAAGGTACTTTAAAATTCTCTAGAAAGGAAACCTAGGTCACATTAAAAGCTAGATGAGAATTGCTAGGGAAATTTTGAAGCAGTCATGACTGTCATTAGAGGGTCTTATTGGAACTTTTAAAAGTCTATACAAAAAGATAGAAGTAACACTGATGGAATCCATCCTGGGATAAGCCACATGCTAGGCCACATTTTATTCCCTCAAGAACTCTTGCAAAGAGATTAAATATGAATTAAATTAATTTTAGGCTACTGAAATTATTAAGTATTGCAAAGGAAAGATTTGGAGGATAAAATTGTCAAAAAATGAACATTAAAAATTGAGTTGCATGAGTAACAAGAGGAACAGAAACAATTACAGACTCCTAGAAGTTTTAGGATAAAAATTTCTTTAGAGATCATCTGGTCTGGCTCTCCTATTTCATAAATGAGGAGTCTGAATGAAAGATAAGTAAAATAACTGCTCAAGGTCACTTGCCAGTGACACAGGTTGAGCTCAGTGATCTTGAGCATCCACATTCTCAATTGTTTTCACTACCCCAGTGAGGTGGTAAGAGGTAAAAATGATGCATTTAGGGGAGGCAGAAAATAAAATATTATCAGGGAAATGAAGAAGACTTAGGGAATTGAATCAGGAAAACAAAAACCATGAATGGAATTAGAGTGAGACTTTCAGTGACCTGTAAAATATAGTTTACAGTTGGGGTAAAAAAAAAAAACAGTTCAGAAGTTTCTGAAGATGGGAGTAAAAAAACACCAGAATTAAACAGTGCACATGCATATACTTATGTTTATTTAAAGACACTTCCCACATTTCCAAAGTACAAGGGAAAGCTGGAATCCATCATTATCTTGTGGAACCTACACCAGTGAGTTGAAGAGTAAAGAAACTTTAGCAGAGAGAAAACATACAAGATATCATGACTGCAGAATAGAAGAGACTGGGTAGTTTCCAGGAAACCAGTACCATTCCTAGCAGCCAGCCTCAGAGAGGAGGGGAAATGATTAAAGAGAGGAGGTAAGAGATAAGGTGCTTAAAGGAAAAACATAACAGACATTTTTAGTTATATCCTGCCTCTTGGAGCCTTCTGCAGCCTTCTTGTATCGCATATGTTTAGCCCACTGGCCAAGCTCATTATTTTGCTACATGCCAGAACAATTTCTTCGAAGTCCTCTTCATATTCAGGCTGTGTGTTCTAACTGAATCCCTTACTCCTCAGTTAATAAGCATTTCAACTGGCCATCGTTACCTATATCCACAGACTGACTGGAGTAAAATTACCTAATCTGACTTACTCACGTGTGAAACATAATAAAAAATATCTAAATAAAGAATTCTGTATCCAAGGAAATAAAAATAAAACCTATAATTTCCAAAGACATGTAAGTTTACAACTCTAAATGCCACCCTAACCAGTTTTGTTTTGCCAAAAATCAAGGATGGTAACTTTGAATCTTTAACAAAGTCTCATTTAAAAAAAAATTCTAATTGTCAGACCCTGTCTCTTCACAAATACTTATCATTGGTTATCTCCTAGGAAACAGGTTGAGCAAAATATTTCATTTTAGTCCTTAGTAAATTTTTTTAGCAGCTGTTTAACTCACAGAGATATTATGATTTGCTGAATAGAGCATGCTGAGAGAGAGTTAAAGATTAATGACTATTTTCTTCCAACTAGTACCATTATCATGAGTTTAAGAATGAGTTAAGGCCTGACCAGGTGGTGGCACAGTGGATAGAGTGTTAGCCTGGGATGCAGAGAACCCAGGTTTGAGGCCCCGAGGTCACCGGCTTGATCGTGGGATCATAGACATGATCCCATGGTCGCCGGCTTGAGCCCAAAGGTTGCTGGCTTGAGCCCAAGGTCACTGGCTTGAGCAAGGGGTCACTGGCTCAGCTGTAGCCCCCTTGATCAAGGCACATATGAGAAAGCAATTAACAAACAACTAAGGTGACACAACAAAAAATTGATGCTTCTCACCTCTCTCCCTTCCTGTCTGTCTCTGTCTGTCTCTTGCCCGCTAAAAAAATAAAAATAAAACAATAATAAATTACCTGAATGGTATCTTTATTAAAATTTTACCAAAGTGTTACTCTTAACTTTAGGATGAATAAGGAAATCTCTTGGGATTTTTCAATCCAAGCTAATTCTAGACAACTGAACTTCAGTCAACAGTAGTGTTCATGTACTATTATTAATACTAATAAGATTCCACATTGATCTGTTTTTATTCTCTTCTCTTCATACACAAATAGTAATAAAAACCAAGAGAGAAAATGTAGAGAAGAAAAATAATAATATTTGGCAGGAAAATGTCATAACTCCATAGAAGTGATGAAGAGAAGTCTTAATAATTTTTGATGGTGAAAATTGTCTGCTAAATTTTAAGCCTTTGGGGTAAAGCTAATTGAAAGCCAAAGTATATACACTGGTACTTCAATTGTCCTTTGATACAGACAGATGGATGATGGTGTTCTGATGTTGAAATTTTCTCATCCATTTTAAGTCAGTTTTATCCAAGACTTTAATGTCATTAATTATGTATTTTCCAATTTTTTACTTAGACCTTTTTCAAGATTTTCTAAGTTTACTAGATATAGTTTTTCAGACTTGCTCCATGAAGAGTTCTGCTGCAAAATACTATATCCAGACTTTAATTTTTATTTGAGACATATGCTTCTCCTTCTGGTTCTCCCCCATCCTCTTATGAATCTGTAAATCATAGAATTAGAAGTAACTTCAAGTGGTTCATATCTAGACTGTAAGTGGAAATGGCTTGCAGAGATAGAACAGAAAACCAGGACCAGGAAGAATAAGACCAAAAAATATACCTGGGTACCATGGAAGGAACATATCCAAAGAGTGAACGAAAGGACAGGGTTCCATAGTTAGGGATCAGTAGGAGTGAGAATAATGTCAAAGGTGAAGCAAGACAGTAAGTGAGAAACTGGGCAATCACTCAGGATTTAGATGTTCCTATTATTCTATGACCATTGCTTAATTCAGTTATCTTCTATAATTAATTGTATGCCATTTGAGGGTAAAGACTTTGTCTATTTAGAGTTGTACTCCTAGGATATGTCTTATATTAGTAGACAAAATAAAAACTCAATAAATATTGAATGATTGAGTGAGGTAGGAGCCAACTACAGGTATAGCAGCATGTCAAATGATTAAAATAAACCAATATACCAAACAGGTACACATTCTACTTATTATAAGGTGTTCTAAAGGTAGATTCCATAATGTCTAAACCTCAGCAGTTAGGAGTTCCTAGTTCTTTTACTCAGTAACTATCAAAGTTCAGACGTGCAGAGCTGAAAATAGAGATTACTTTTTCCCAATGGTTTCATACTTGGTGGGATAAGAGCAGGATTCTCTATAGCTACATAAACCTCAAGGAAGTAGTGATGATTCTAAGCTTCTATAAGATTCTAAGCTTCTTGGAATTAAGGACTGTATTTTATAATAAACTTTATACAATAAACATTTGTTAATGTTGCTACTGATGTGTCTTCAAAAGTTTTCTGTTTTATTTCAAGGAAAGTTGTTAATTGTTGGCAGAATTTTTCTGATTCTAGGAAGCATGGCTATGAGCCTGCATTTAAGCTTGATGCTACTAGAAAGAACATAAGAAAAGTCCAGGCAAGTTGTTTAAGTGATTCCTGACCTAGTCTTAACATTTCTTATAATTAAAAAACCATGTCTTACTGAAATTCTGTATTATTCCCATGTATCATAGTGCCAAACATAGAACTAACAGGAAGACAGGGCTGGAATGAGGTTTTAGGTTCTTCCTCAAAAGTTGAAATACCAGAGTGATGTCAATGGATTATTTTCAGGGTTTAAGAAAACAAATACAATTTTTTCTGAGGCAAAGGTGCAAAAAAAGGAGATTAGTCCAGATCATAATATAATTGGCATTTAATTAGTCAATATTTATACTATTAAAGGTACTTGGTTTTAAATGCTGACTCAATACATAGTAGATAATGCTTATAAAATAAATTTCAGGTGTTTTCAAATGAAGAGAAAATTTTAAAATATAAGTTCATTAAGTTTTGTGTTGATAAAATGCATTCTTGTTTTTTTTATTTTGTTATTGTTTCTCAAATTTTTAAATTTGAATAATATTGAACAGTAATTACATTAGGGAAATTTTAATATAATAAAGTGACACTAAGGATATAGTATTAGTTTCATTACATATGTTAATCGAATTACAATTACATAAGAAATTTGCCAGTGGTAAATGACATGCTATAGGAATTTTGTTTAAAATACTTAAGAAAAAAGTTAAAGAAAGTATAGACAAAGCAAGTAAGGCAAAAAAATGAAAGCCATTGAATCTATTTAGTGATCTTGTAAGGATTTGGTTTATTTTTCTCTTTACATTTGTATGTTTAAAGCTTTTATAATTTTTTTTTTTTACTCAGGAAATTATAATCATATAACAGCCATAAAAATCTAATGGCTCACATAAAGTCTGGAATGTGGCAAAAAGTAGCTGTTTCATATGTGTGTATGTTTTGAATAAACTAATGAAAGGTAGGCTGATTCAAAGTATAATAAATACATCACAGTACAGGCTTTATAAATTCAACTACTATTGTAAAATACTTTCAAATATTAGCTTAGTAAATATGCATAATTTATTATTTTTTCTTTTGCATTCATTATTCTTTTTAAATTGAATTTTGTTATGGTGACATTGATTAATAAAATTATATAAGTTTCAGGTATACAGCTCTATAATACATCACCTGTTTATTGCATTGTGTGTTCACCAGTTCAAGTCCAGTCTTCTTTCATCATCATTTATTCCCCTTTTACCATCTGTGCCTCCCTACCCCCTACCCCTCTTCTCCATTTTTTAATTAAAAAACATACTGCATTTTAATCATAACTCTTAATCTAATCATAAAGCAGGGTAGGCCTTTCTGATTCATAGTGTGGCTTCACTCTGAAAAGTTGTGAATTCCTAACATATGGCATATGTCAAAATAAAACACATATTATAAAAACATTTTAAAAATCAAATATGATATTTCATATGATCCTTACCTTGATCTTCCTGTACTAATAGGTATATATTTTAACTTATAATATACATATTTTCTGGCAAAGTCACCTTCATCTTTTCTGTAAGAAATGAGATAAAATTAAAAAATAAAATAAGTATACTGGCCAGTTAAATCTGATATGTGATAATCAGGTATTTCAGAACCATTGTCCAATTTTCAGGATTGTTTTCCTCCTATGATCATGTTTTTATGCAATTTGTCAGGTCCTCTGTCCTGTAGTTATCAAGGAAGGAAAATTTCCTCTCTGGAGGTGACCTCTGTCCTGCTCAGTGGATTAGATGATTGTATTGTTACAGTCCATTGGTTTTGATCCTGGGATGCAAATGTTCTCCTCTGCTCTGCATAGTGTCTCTCTGTCTTAGGGTCTAATCCTTTGTTAGCAGCAAACACTCTCACTGTGAGGTTGTCACAATGATTTAGAAAAGGCATAATTTACTGAAATAAGAACCCCAATGGTGTAGCTGGAACTGATCAAAAGCCATCAGCAAGCTGACAGATTACTTTTTATGCGAGATGGCCTTTGAGTCTTTCAGAGGAAGAAACCTCCACATACTCACAATGAAATCCAATTATGCATTATCACAAAATTATGATCCCCAACAACAAGAAAAAAATGTGTTTTTTTTTTCAAATAGGAAGTTATATAGTTATAAATGAATAAACAAATGAATGAATGACCTAGACCTGTAGGATATTTCATTTATTTACCTTGGTCATTCATTCACTTATTTTTTTTCCTTATTTTTTTCAGATGGGTATTAAGCTATATACTGGCAATAAGAAACTAAGAACTAGAAACTAAGTACTAGAAACTAAGAGAAATACTGTCTCTGCATCCATAGAATTTACTACTATTATATTGGTGGGTTATGACAAGTAAACGGGTGTCAAGTAAAAGGGAGATACAGAGAGGTATAGTTCACTGTCACTGATCACTGTCCTCCTGTCCATTTACCCATGGGGCTCCATTTCGAACTGGACCAAAATTGAAAGCAGTATATTTACCAGGTGATCAGAGGCCAAGTTCTACCTTTGTACTTCCATAGAAGGAAAGTTGATTAGTAGGAGAAATAGCATCAAGGATATTTAGCTTTGTAATCAGGAACCAAAGAGATGACTTAACCATTCACATGAAGTAAGATCTAGTGCCAGTAAGGAAGCATGGAAAAGTTATGAAGAGACACAAAAGGTGGTTAGATTGGCCATATATCATCACTAAACTTAGGTAAGTTAAAATACCTTAGTAAAAAATTGGATAGCTGATTGATAGTTTTTCTGTTACCCTGATCCTTAAACTGCTCCTGGGCACATCCTTATCCCCACTCCCATCCCAGAAGAGCTCCACTCTACCTTTTTATTCCATTCTCTAAATTGTCCATCTAGAAGTCAGAGTTTCACAATACAAGACATTATTACCATTTATCAACCATTTATTTCTGCATGTGTTCCCGCAATCTGCCTTATTTTATTTTACAATAAAGATTGTCATCTCTAAAAGAGAAAGAAGAAACTTGTTGAATTTAATGACATCTTTGCCACTCCTTTCATTGATCTTCCATGTGTTTGTTGTAGAAATCCCTATCTTATACTTCCTTAACAGCAAAAATATATTGTCAGTGGATCAGAAGACCTAACCAATGCATGATAGTTTACAGGCAAAAGGTAGATATTTGGGGGTGAATAAGAACTGGAGTGAAACAAAAAATTTTGATAACATGGATCCTAAAAAATTTAAGTTGTACTGACAAATTCAAATCTGTCATCTCAGAGAAAGTTAGAAATCTATACCATGCATATAATAAAATGCAATAACTATAATATTTCATATAATGTAAGAAGTTGCTTGCTTTGGTGAGGAAAATGAGGAGAAAGATGATATACAGATATTGTTGGTCTATAGTTATTCTGATTCTACTAGTAATTTTCTGTATGGTCTTGAGATAATCACAACATCTTTGGTCTATAATAACCTCATTCATAAAATTAGGGTAATAATAATCCTGAGGAATATTGGGGAAATGAATTAAATAATAATATATGTGGGAATACCTTGGAACAAAGTTAAACAAAAATTATAAATTAGAACTTTAGAAAAAAAGAATTTTGAAGAAATGGATAAATTTGATGAGATTACTCAAGATATTTATTCATTTTTTTAGGTTGTTTGTCTTGTTTGCCAAAATAAATCATAATGAATTTGAGGAAAAGAATTCTGGTAATATCACTTTAGGAATGGAGGTAGAGATATTTTATAGGCTAACACCAGTCCTCTGAATAAACTACCTCTAGTTCCCATAGATGAACCTGAAAGGCCAAGAGAAACACATTCCCATACTCTTGCCTTGTTAGAGATACATCAGCTAACCTAGAAGACAACCAGAGCTTTCAGAGTCTATTTGAGTTGACAAGTACTGAAAGTCCAACCATTATAGTCAGGTTCATGTTTTCAGTGGATTTTAGAACAGATTCCTCAAATTGCAAAGTAACATCTGCTGCTGTAGCCCCAAATATATGCTAATTACTATTAAAGAGATTTCTGCCTGGACCAGATGCAGTTTTTATGATTAAAGTCATTTATACATTTCTTGTATGCAGTCTGTTTTTTGTAGAGGGCTCTCATATGACCAGAAGGTTGAGTGGAACTTAGTGCAACAACATTTTGTAAGTATGCCATTTGTCAGCTTGCTAAATTTTGTTTAAAATACACAACTGATTGTTTCCTGAAAATGTGAGCTTTTTCTGTTTCCATCATGACCAATATTAGAAGTAGTCATCCTATCAATTATTTTATACTTCAGCCAGTTTTTCATCTTCTCTTTAGTTTTTGTACGAATAGCAATTGTTCCTCAAAAGGGGGAGAAGATCCTCAAGAAGAGTCCAGAAAATTAAAGAAAGATAACTCACAGTTTGCTGAGAAGTTTAGGGCCACTCCTTCGAAGTAATGAGAAAATATTTTGGAAACAGGAAATGATACTATAGTCATTCTTAAAACAGATAGACTCTACAATAACATTTGCACAATGAAATACACAGGAGAACTGTGGATGACTTTGTTTTGACTTGGGAGGAATTTTAGCTTCATGTCATTTGGATCTTTCTTGAGGCTTAATGCTGTTTGGGTCTTTATCTATTCATTTAACAAGAATTCAACATTCTCTTACTATTGCCAGGAATGATGGAAATAAATAATAAAAAAAAGTATTCTCAAGAATAGAATTTGTAATTCTATTTATACCAGACAATTACAAAACCAAAAAATTATGAAAAATACAATAAAGAAGTATGCAGTGCCTTGTGGTAATAAACAAGAATGTCATTGATAGAAGTCTTTTGCTGAGCCCTGGCTGGTTGGCTCAGCGGTAGAGCGTCAGACTGGCGTGCGGGGGACCCGGGTTCGATTCCTGGCCAGGGCACATAGGAGAAGCGCCCATTTGCTTCTCCACCCCCCCTTCCTTCCTCTCTGTCTCTCTCTTCCCCTCCTGCAGCCAAGGCTCCATTGGAGCAAAGATGGCCCGGGCGCTGGGGATGGCTCCTTGGCCTCTGCCCCAGGTGCTAGAGTGGCTCTGGTCTCAGCAGAGCGACACCCCGGAGGGGCAGATCATCGCCCCCTGGTGGGCAGAGCGTCGCCCCTGGTGGGCGTGCCGGGTGGATCCCGGTCGGGCGCATGCGGGAGTCTATCTGACTGTCTCTCCCCGTTTCCAGCTTCAGAAAAATAAAAAATAAAAAGAAGTCTTTTGCTGAAAATCCCCTGTTGTTTTGGTACAGCTTAAAAAATAGCTACCACCACCACCTAAAACAGCTTCCCCATGCACATCAATTATGTACAAATCATCCTCCATACTGTGAAAATCAGGCCTAACCTGCAGGCTGTAAATGAGAAAAAGAATAAGACTAGAAATTAACCCCAGATTTGATCTATGATTCATAAGGAAATTGGATATCTGAAAATTGCTTTCGCTCATAGAAGAAGTCATATAAAGGATGCTCATAGAAAAACTCATCTAAAGCATTTTCAGAATTGACCAGATAATATCTGCAAAGAACTTCAAGACCTTTCATTGATGAATAGGTTGACACACACAACCAAGCCTGCATCACTCAGGAAAGAAAAGGGGCTTATAATCAGAAGTGGAAATAAAAAGAAATCCTAAAGAGCATAAACTCTGCTCTGTTGTGTAATTGTATGGGTGTGGCAGGGAGATGACTTGGCAAAATGGACATCCAGTTGTTTTCTAAACATTGCTGATTTTGGAGAATTACACTGTGCACTGGGTTCCCAGGTGGAAAGAAAGAAAATGGACAAAAGCAAAGGAGTTAACTGGGTGCTGTAGTGATAACCAGTTCAATTTTCTGTCTGAGTCAGATTCCAAGAGCAATACCATGAGGGAATTTTCTCCCCTTGTCACTCCTAAATGGTTTGTATTTGGGCCTAAGTCAGCAATGGAGAATCAGACAGATTGTGTTATTTACAGAGAATAGTTGCTGGTTTGTTTTCCGAACAACTGACTAAAGTCCTGTGGAAAACAACAGTAAAACAACATTTGTAAACCAGCTTGCAAGTAGGAAACTCCATGTACAATAGGCTATTTTTGCTGTTTGGTTTTAATTATCTTTGCCTAAATGTTTCCGGATAAAATTATATCTATTTTATATATACCCACATTATTTCTTTTGAGTATATATGTAAATGTATAATATAGGAAAAAATGTAGAGTTAAGCTAGGACCCTTTTTCTGTCTAGTCAAAGAATGTTTTCTATCTTTTTACCCCTATTTTGAAATACTTTTATAAATCAGCTAGGATATATTAGGTCAGGGGGAAAAAGTGGACTAAGTACACATTGTAACAAGCCAACCACCCAACCATAAGCCCAAATGTTTGGAAGGGCTTCAAAGTGCCTTCTGCAGCCTCTGACCAAAGCCTGCAGCTCCAAAGAGGAGCTCAATAATGGGGACAAAGACTGCCAGATGTGTGGCCTGCCAATGCCAGCAAAAGTGAGCTGGCAGAGAGAGCAGCCAGTAAAACGGCAGTGCCAAGATAAAGAGGCCAGGCTGGTGGGAGGTGGGAAATGGTTTCCAAGAAAGCAAGATTGTTTTGAATCACTTGCTATAGTGTTATCCTTAGCCTTGCTCTTTGTGATTGTGTGTGGGTTGTTTCAATCCTGCATCCATTATTCCCTCTGATGGGTTAGAGAGCCAGAGAATGTGAAGTGACTTATATTCAATGAGGGTGGGGACAGGCATTGCCATTGGAGTGAGACAACTATATCAACCTGTGTTGGAGAGTCCACATCGCTCAATGCTGCATCCAGCAGAGATAAGGGTTTTGATACACTGAATTCTAGCAACTGGTAATGAAGTATGTATAAGAACCAATTTAAGAAGTCAGAGCTAACCTCTGCATTTATTTCAGTTAATTTCTTTATTCCTCATTCTATACCTCTGTTTCCAAATGTCCTTGCACTATTTCCTGGGATAGGGCAGTCTCTGTACCTAACTGAATAGAATAGTAAATCATAAGAGTAGTAATAGTAGCAGTAATAACTATCATTTATTAAGCAGATGCTATATTCCAGGTTCTGCACCAGACATTGAATCATTATGACCAACATGCAAAGTCGATATCATGCTCCCTGTTTTACAAATTAGCATCTACAAGAGACTGGAGTTAAAAACAGGTACAGATAAATCAACAAGCAAGAATCATCCAGAAATAAGTGCTCTGATGGCAAGGCACGGCAAGCTATGAGAATACCCAAAAGGGTTATTTAGCTTAAATTTCTGAGGAAGGTGAGGTAGTAATTAGGGACTGTTGTTGAAGGAAGTCACATTTACATTGAAAAATAAAATACTGGCCTGACCTATGGTGGCACAGTGGATAAAACATCGACCTAGAATGCTGAGGTCGCTGGTTAGAAACCCTGGGCTTGCCTGGTCAAGGTACATATGAGAGTTCATGCTTCCTGATCCTTCCCCCCTTCTCCCCCCCTCTCTCTCTCTCTCTCTCTCTCTCTCTCTCTTATCTTCTCTCCTCTCTAAAATGAATAAAGTCTAAAAAATTTATTTTTTAATTATAAAGAAAAAGACAGTACTAAAGAATGCAGAATAGGAGGCAGAATTAAGAATAAAGAATAAGTAAGAATTTAACCAAGCAATGGAAGTAGGAAGGGCATCTAGGAAAAAGGACCACTTGTATAAAAGGCTCAAAGCCAGAGAGATCACACCAGATCAAAGTGGCTAGAACATGGAATGTGAAGAGATTGTAAGTGAAGCCAGAGAAGTAAACGGAACCTTTTTTTTTTTTTTTAGCACCTGAGGTGGAGGCCACAGAACCATTCTCAGTGCCAGAGACCAACTCACTCAAGCCTTTCGAGCCACAGTTGTGAGAGGGGAAGACAGAGATTGAGAGAGGAGGAGGCAGGGTTGGGTAGTGAAGCAGATGGTCACTTCTTCTGTGTGTCCTGACCAGGAATCAAACCAAGGACATCACAGCTGGGCTGATGCTCTACCACTAAACCAACAGACCAGGGCCAAAATAGTTCTTTTGCAATCTCCTTTTTCTGCTAAAATATCTGCCATGGATTCAATCCAAATTTTCTAGTTTGTCATTCAATCCTCCCCAATATCTAGAAACACAGGATTGCTTCATTTAACCAAACTGTCTCCTTAACACTCACTCTCCCCATGTCTATGTTCACTTTTCTTCTGTTGGTTTCTCCAACTAAATATTCTCTCTGGATAACAGCCCATATATGAAAAACCAAAGTGAGAACATCTTCCATTTTAAACCCAAATAAGAAACTTTCTTAATTAATGATTACTTTTTCTTTGTATGAATATCTGCAATGCCTATACTATATTTAGTAAACTGTAAATGCAGAAACTTGAGGGGATCCCAAAATCATTTGGATCAACTGACTCATCAAATATATAAACTGAGCCTTCCTGAATTAAATTGACTTTACTAGTCTATTTTATGCAATCTTACACTTTTTCTTATGATGATTGCTAGGCTTGAAGGCCTTGCCCCTCTCATTAAAGTGAAACTCCTCAATCCTTCCTGTTCCTTCTTTGGTACTCTTCTTAATGCCCAGCACCCTACTGAACTGAATTCAAACTGAATCAAGTTGCAGTTTTAAAATTCACGTAGGCTCATCATTTCAAGAAACTTAATGCTACATAATTTGAAGATTTAGATATTCCTTTTTGAATTATTTTTTTTCCTTTTCAAATTTGGTTTTCATGTGCTTATTTTTTTTCCAAGTGGGTACAAGTGGTCAAACAGATTGAGATTATATCCATGATATTAGGTAGAGTACCTAGGCTGCTAAGACTCTGCTGAACTACAACTGGCTCAGAGGGAGTTCTGCTTCTGAACATGAACATGAAGTTCTTTAGAATTCGATGTTCATGCACTGTGAAGCTTCACGGTATGGCAGGATCTTACTTCTCCTCCTGAGTTAGTTTACATGTAATAGAAGCACCTATCAAGAATTTCTTATTGTCTTAAGAAAGGAATGTAGTCCTCTGGGCATTTCTGATAAATGTGAAATAGAAAATAAATAAGAAAAATAATATAAAGTGTTTTATAGAAACTCTCCTGCATATCACAGGGAATCCATATGCTTTTTTATTTTTCAAATCTTAATGACTCAATAAAACCAGTATTCTACCTTTTTTTAATATCAGGATGAAACGATTTAAAACAATATTTCATCCATATTGCCTATAATTGTTGCTGTGGTAATAAAAAAAATTTACCTTCTCCAGGTACCAGATGTTATATTACAAAGGAAGTAATTTATTACTAATTTATTTATATTACTTCTAAAAGTGTTTTTTAGTCAAAATTTATTTATATAGAAAATATTTCAAACCAAGTCATTTATCTCTTTTAGTATATAGAGTCATAGCCAACCTCAACAGTCAATGTCATTTCTTAGACCAGCAGCTCATACATGCTCAATGCAAATGTTATAAATAAATACATAAAGTTTTAGAGTGTTTAATAAAAGCTTAATAGTTTGCTGACAAGCTTGTTTCCAATTCTTCTGTAGTTCATTTCCAGAGTATCTGGACACATGTGGAAATGATGTCCTTTAAACACTGCCAACTTTTTGCACCCACTGCACTTAAGTTGTCTGAGCTAATAAGAAAGCAAGAAAAAAATCCCATAAATCAAGATGACATAAAGAGGGGGAAATCAGCTTTATGCAACAGGGAAACAATTTGCCTTTCTTACCTAAATATCCTAAACAAACAATTGAAGAACCAGTTCTAAAGGATAAAAGTATTATTTAAAGTTTTCCCTTTTTGAAATAATGTTGTTTAAAACAATTTTCACACAAATTATAGTTGGTGGCATAAAGATTGTGAAAAAATGCACTTGTTTATAAATGTAGTTGAAATTTATAGACCTTAAAACCTTAAAGCTGTGGAGCATTCACACTGAACTCAGCTGGGATAAGCTGGCAGGTTGTACATCAGTAAAATGTGGGTAAATCTCCACTTACCTGGTTTTCTCCCTGCATGGTTTGAAGCCAAATGAGCAGCCTCACTACTGAAACAGGGTTAAAACACACAAGTACATCAAACCAGGGAAATGATCCCTTTTTTGGACATCCAGTTCAGCTTGGAATTTTTTTTTTTTTACAGAGACAGAGAGAGGGATAGACAGGGACAGACAGACAGAAACGGAGAGAGATGAGAAGCATCAATCATCAGTTTTTCATTGTAACACCTAGTTGTTCATTGATTGCTTTCTCATATGTGCCTTGACTGTGGGCCTTCAACAGACCAAGTAATTCCTTGCTCAAGCCAGCGACCTTGGGTCCAAGCTGGTGAGCTTTGCTCAAACCAGATGAGCCTGTGCTCAAGCTGGTGACCTCGGGATCTTGAACCTGGGTCCTCCGCATCCCAGTCTGACACTCTATCCACTGTGCCACCGCCTGGTCAGGCTCAGCTTGGAATTTGAGGCACTAAGATCCAGCACCCCAAAAGTACTAATCAAGCAGGGAAAATGGGATCACACCTCTACATCAATATGCTTCCAAAGGGAAACTTGTGGCCTAACTAGTGAGAAATTCCAGGTGGATGCTGTCTCAGGACTGGGAAAGCACTGGGAGGACAAGTCGATCTCACCTGATCTTGTGGTCTTAACATTTTACACAGGATTTGAAGAGCACTCAAAAACTGACAGGGAAACTCTGATAAAGGTGAAAAATCATTTAAAACTGTAATTATTATCTCTAAAATATATGCCAAAATAGTTTTATGGGTGAAGGGGAGAAGTTTAGACATTTATGCTTCTCATATATAATACTTTTTTGAAAACAATGTTACTTTGATTAAATGGGATAAATAGACAGATAGATGATAGATAGATAGATGATTGATGATAGATAAATGATAGATAAATAGATAGACAGATAATAGATAGATAGATAGGTGATAGATAGATAGATAGATAGATAGATAGATAGATAGATAGATAGATAAAAGCTTGTTAAGGCTGAGATAAAATATCACAGATGAGTATAGGGGTGATGTCAAGGAATATATATAGTAAAAGAAAAAAAAAGGCAAAATTGTCAGAATCAATTTTTTCAGAACTCTGGAAATTAAACAGTCTTTCAGCAAACTGAGAAGCTGGCCAAATCTTGGAAAAAACAGGTCACTTGGCCCAGGTTGAAAACCCCGAGGTTGCCAGCTTGAGCACAGGCTCAACTGGTTTGAGCAAAAAGCTCACCAGCTTGGACCCAAAGTTGCTGGCTTGAGCAAGAGGTTACTTGGTCTGCTATAGCCCCCTGGTCAAGGCACATATGAGAATGCAACCAATGTATAACTTTGGTGCCGCAACAAAGAATAGATGCTTCTCATCTCTCCCTTCCTGTTTATCCCTATCTGTCCCTCTCTTTGCCTTTCTCTGTTTCTGTCACACACAAAACAAAACAAAACAAAACAAAAAACAGGTCACTTTGTGCCATTTTACCTTTCCCTAATTTCTGTTTCTCTGCCCCACTCTTGCAGTAAACTTGCAAACCAACAGCCATAATCATAGTGAAGGCAGCAGCATGTCCACTACTGATCAAGACCCAAGGAGGATGGAAGTTTTTCAAACCGCATTCCCAGAGAATTGTCCTTATTTCACCAGACTAGTTCCCTAGAAGAATCCACTCACAAGGCTGACTTTTTGCTACCTAATTGGAGACTGCCTGTTGAAAACAGCCTTTACCCCAGCCATATGTTAAAAACAATCAAAAGTAATTGTTGAACATTAAAGATACCTAACACAGTTGATAAAAAATTGTGCAAATAATAAGCTAATAAAAAAAAGCTTAAAAAATAGCTAATTAGTGTCCATTGGAAGTTTTGGGAAATTCTGATACCTTTCTGGGAATCTAAAAGGCCTCATGTGTACAGAGAACTGTGTGTCTGTGGTGGGCGCATGCTCAGAAGAGACCTGAGAAACCTGGGACTGACCTTGGGTATCTGCACAAGCAGAAGGATGCATGCCTCAACACATACAGGCCTCCTACAAAAACCAGGGAGTTGTACACTTTAAAATAGTAAACTTTGAGAACTGGCTAGGTAGCTCAGTTGTTTCGAGTGTCATCCTAATGCACCAGGTTTGCGAGTTCAGCTCCCAGTCTGGACACATGCAAGAGTCAACGAGTATATGCAAGGATGAGTGGAACAACAGAGTAATATTTTCTCTCACACTCCCCCTTCTTCTCAATAAAGTTAATTTTAAAAATAAATAAATTTTAAAATGATAAATTTTGTGATAATCTTTTATATAAAAGATACCTATATATCTTTTATATATATAATTTAAAATATATAATAATATAAAATTTTTATATATTTATTTTATATGTAAAATTTATTTATAAAATAAATATTATAATATTTATATATAAACATGTATAGTCTATCTAAAATTTAAAAGTAATAAAAGTAGGTAGCATTGACACAATGTTGATTGAAAGAAGTCAGGTATTTCATTCACATGAAATTCAGAAACAAGCAGAACTATTCTATGTTGATAAAGTTCGAGCTGTCGTGACCTAGTTGTGGAGTTTTGTGTAAGGAGACATGGGAGCCTTCTTGTGGCCTAGAAATGTTCTATGCCTTGATCAAGTTTCTGGTAACATGGAGGACATTATAGACTCCCACATACAAATTTATTAAGTTGCAATCTTATGATTTGTCTGTTTTACTATAGGATTTATACCTCAACAAAATGAAAAATATATATAATGAATGAAGCTATTGTTTTGTCAACAGTTTGCTATAGCTGAATATACATGTACGTGTGTACTAGGTCAGGATATAAAACATATTTATTTCTGTGAGCATGACCCCAGTGTTTGAAAATCCTGAACAAGAGTATTAGAATTGTGTGTAGAACCTGACATGCGTTAAAATATGAACAACTTGTGCTAATCAGATACATTTCTTGGAATACAATTAAAATAAATTACAGGTTTTGGGAAGTGTTGTTTGAATAAATAAATCAACCACACAATGATTCAGAGTATTCTAACCTTATCACCAATATTCTGACCCGATCACATCTTCTTCATAAAATTCCCTTCACTTCCAAAGCCAGAAGAAACTTCTTACTCTTCTAACTCTTACATTTTTTGCTATCTCTTTTGTAGTATATGCATCTAATAAATATGTGTATGCACATATACACACAATCTGATGTTGATGTTGCATAGTATTAATGTATTGTTTACCTTTCCTGATTGTAAAATCCTAGATTCTAATAATTATATTATTTTTCTTCTTCCCATAAAATTTGGCATAATAGTTAGCACTTAATAGAATTTTATGAAAAAGAAGAAATAAGAAATTAAGGAATCAATTAATGTAGTCACCCTTAAAATATATGATATGTCTTAGAAGTTCAAACCATATATTAAAAAATTAATAAAAATATAATATTTAGGTACAAATAAAAGCTACAATATGAAAGTAGAAGAAAGGTGTGTGTATGTGTAAATGAATGTATGTTGTATATACAGCGATGGGCAAAAGTAGGTTTATAGTTAATATGGCAATAATACAATAGTTAATATAGCAATAATACAAAAAATAATACAATAAATACATAAATAATATCAAGAAAAAACTTTGTTTTATAAATTCACAACTGTAAACCTACTTTTACCCTTCCTGTGTATATGTGTGTATGTGTTTGTCACACACACACACACATACACATACATTTTTTTATATATGTATTATATAATCTATTGAGCAAGTCCCTGAAAGTTTAAAATTATTGTTTACTATCAGGTTAATGTGATTATTGATTCTGAGCTCAAAATTCCTCTTTTCTATTCTGTATCTCACATATAGGCTGCCAAACAAAACTCATAGCTCACTAATGTCAGGGAGAGTGGGGTAAAATCAATGAGAAACCAAGGATTTCACTCCAGATTTGGAACATAGGATTTTGACCCTTTGTGGAACAAGGCAAGTGCTTATCATTGCTTAGCTTAGAGACACTCTGAATATTTTGGAGATATTAGAGTTGAACCATGTTCCTGAATCAAACAATTTTTTTACCTATATGTTTTCAAAAAATAAAATCTGTCTCTCTCATTGAATCATACCCTTTATGTGATATTTTTGATGAAGACAATAAATCGCAGACTCTAGATAGGAATAAAGTATGTATTTTTTTCAGGGCTTTGCCTTTTAAGGAGTTCACGGGTTGGCAGTTTAAACTGTGTTGTTTCTTCAGTTGGTTACTGCTCTTATTGTTTGTTGATTGACTGTAATTGATTGACCAGTGGGTGGTGAACAGCAGCAGAGTGAAACTACATATCCTTAGCAGCAATGCAAGGTTTCAGATATTTTCCAGGTCTTAAGTAATCTGATCTTTATTTTATTTCAAAGGCATACGTGAAAGTGCTCAATCTTAGCTTCTCAATCTTAGCTGTAAGAGAAGCAATTCCTTTTGAAAAGCAGCATTAAAAAAAAAATGTATACCTATTTAAAATCCCTGGTATTATTTAATCTTTACTTTATTCTAATCTTCTCCATGCTTTAATTTAAACATCTTAAATTAAGGCATGTGAACCGGCTACTTGGCTGAATCTTTTTCTACTAAATTTTAGTAAACACTAAGAGAATATCTTTCCCAAACTTCAATAACTCATTTTCACAATCATAAAATTTGTAATTTAAAAATGTTAAGATCTGACCTTTGCAGACTATTCTCTTCAGTGTGCATAACATTTAGATCAGTGATGTGATGGTAGGGAATGTGCAATGCCCATCAACTGCCTTAACAATTGGCTGGCTTATTTTGAAATAACCTTTGTGACAAAGGCAGGCTATTTTTTAACTCTAGATGGACCAGGAAGCTGAAAACATGACACAGTTTAATTTCAAAGCCCATAGTGATATGTTCAGAGTTGACCAGTCAGACAGGAATGGTACTCTGAAAAAGTTTTAACAGTAATCTGAAAAAGTTTCTGTTAGGTTTGGGTTCAGAGCTCCTTGAAATCTAAAGCCCCTTTAAACTCAAACTTTCCTCACCCAACCTCCCACTAGGGCAACTTTTCTTCACCCAAACTTTTGAGACCTCTCCTTAAGCAACTCCCTCCACCCTAGGAAGGTTTCTTGGAAAATGTCCTTGGGACAAGGCCATTGGGAGGGACCTGAGGGTTGGGAAAGAGAGACAGTATGTGAACAAAGGCAACAAACCAAGGTATGTTAATCTGAGCATGTCCATGTGCAGCCAACTCCATGCCAGCAAATTCCTGCAGCAACACCTCTATCAGACACCCCCTTCCTACAGCTCTCGGCTGATGCCACTAGGGTCTCAGTCCCTCTGTGTTACAGGTACATAAGTAAACTTCTTGTAAGACTCATCAAGCCTGTGTGTTCCTCCTTCAGCCAGCCTAACAATTTCCACAGTGATGAGATACCAGCAGCCCTGAGAGGGGTCAAAGGTTGGTGTATACAAATTTTCAGAAGTAAGCAGGGTCAATGTACCAAGCAATGTGGCCTCCTTCTCTACAAGAAAAATGGGTGTACACTGGCTGGAATCACAAGTCTAACAAACAAGCATAGCTGCTGCATCTGAAACATAGACTCCTTTACTGTGTGCCCAATTTAAGATCATATCTGTGTTTCCTTGTCTAGTATGATGATTAATCCAGATATTGATGGCAGTGACTTGGGTGGTGTAGGGCTTATCAGCTGCTTGATTCTGTTGGTTCTGATCAGAGATTGGGCCATTTCATGGCCATGAAGAATATGTCTTTAATTTGCCATTCTGAGTTTTTCCAAGGGGTAGACCAGATGTCTAGGCCACTGTAACAACATTCATCAAGGGAAGGGTTGATAGGGTTCTAAGGACTGCCTTGACTTTGAGTATCAAGAGGATTGACCATGTTGGCTTTTGGTCTCACATAGCTGAACTTGAGGCTGAACAGTGACAGCAGCCCAATGAATAGCATCAGTGTTAACCTACCTGAATTCTAACTGCATTACCAGTTATTTCCCGGTTATTTAGGCTATGAATTTAGGGCCCCATTGTTTACACTGCTTTACTTCGGGCAGTAGAGTGAAAGATCATTTTCTCTCAAAGGAGACAAAACTTACTTTTTTATGTAATACTGAAATGACACTATGGCCAGCTTAGCTGCACTAATGAATATGCTGTTTCCACTTGACTAATGAGACAGAGCAGGTTCTACCCAGCTTGTTAGTAAGTTCAAGTGGACTCACCAGGAAATAGGGATGTCAAGCTGAAGAGTCACAAGGGCTCCATGAGTAATGCATTCAGTTTCAATAAGAGCTTAGTAGTAGCAGGTCCTTAGCTGCATTTGAAAAGGAGGGCTTATCAAGCAGAAGTAACTGTTTCACTAGAACAGGGGTCCCCAAACTATGGCCCGCGGGCTGCATGTGGCCCCCTGAGGCCATTTATCCAGCCCCGCCGCACTTCTGGAAGGGACACCTCTTTCACTAGTGGTCAGTAAGAGGAGCACACTGACCATCTCATTAGCCAAAAGCAGGCCCATAGTTCCCATTGAAATACTGGTCAGTTTGTTGATTTAAATTTACTTGTTCTTTATTTTAAATATTTTATTTGTTCCCGTTTTGTTTTTTACTTTAAAATAAGATATGTGCAGTGTGCATAGGGATTTGTTCATAGTTTTTTTTTTTTATAGTCTGGCCCTCCAACGGTCTGAGTGACAGTGAACTGGCCCCCTGTGTAAAAAGTTTGGGGACCCCTGCACTAGAAAATGACCTCTCTGAATGCTCCTGCCATCTTTGTATCTTTAAAATTGTGATTTTCCTTTCTCCCCCTGGAATTTTTACTGTTTCTACTAGAACACCTGGGGGAAACAGTATATGAAACAATCCCGCCCTGGCCGGTTGGCTCAGCGGTAGAGCGTCGGCCTAGCGTGCGGAGGACCCGGGGGTTCGATTCCCGGCCAGGGCACACAGGAGAAGCGCCCATTTGCTTCTCCACCCCTCCGCCGCACTTTCCTCTCTGTCTCTCTCTTCCCCTCCCGCAGCCAAGGCTCCATTGGAGCAAAGATGGCCCGGGCGCTGGGGATGGCTCTGTGGCCTCTGCCCCAGGCGCTAGAGTGGCTCTGGTCGCAATATGGCGACGCCCAGGATGGGCAGAGCATCGCCCCCTGGTGGGCAGAGCGTCGCCCCATGGTGGGCGTGCCGGGTGGATCCCGGTCGGGCGCAGGCGGGAGTCTGTCTGACTGTCTCTCCCCGTTTCCAGCTTCAGAAAAATGAAAAAAAAAAAAAAACAAACAAAAAAAAAAACAATCCCTGAGTGAGAGAATCCCCTCTGGTACTGATAAGATTGGGAAGTGAAGGTTTCTAGCACATGATTCTATTACACATTCAGAATCATGGTTTGTGGTTTGTACAAGCCACAAAACAAACAAACAACAACAATAAATTCTATTAATAATATCACTTTAATGTCCCTTTGCAACTGTAAACCCCATCAAAACCCCATCAGTTAAATTCTGGCACCATTTCCCCCTAACAGTACATAGACCATCAAATTAATGAGTGCATGTATTAGGGGCCACAGCAACAGCTGCCAGAACACATCATCTCATCAAGGAGTGCATGACTTGTGGGCTGATGGAGGAGGCTGTCCCACAGGACAAGTGAGTGACAGGAAGACATTCTTCCTCCCTTGGTTCCTTCCTCCAGATTAGAGTCCAAGTGCAGTGGTGCTTCCTTCCCTGCACACCTCCCAGTACCAGAATGCCTGGATTTAGGGGCCCATTTTGGCACCTGTCCATGTCAGTGTGGCTCCAGACCTCACAGCCCTCAGATCCTTTTGTCACTGTTGGGCAAATGAGTTTCTAAAATTTGTATTTTTTGAGTTTGCTCACTTTTATTGTTAAAAATGGTGTTAGGCAGCCACATGTGTGCTTGCCCTCAGAGCAGGGCAGTTGATTGCAAATTGTGGATTACCTTCCTGCTTAAGAGGGGCCATTGATTTGCTAATGTTTGCTAGAGGAGGGGTCTTTGTAGGCCCAGAGGATTTTACAGGGAGAGCAGAGAGAATGAAGGGTGCTGAGGAAAAATCCAAAGAGAAGCAAGAAGACAGGAAGAGTGTGGAGGGGGCTTTAGGAGCCCTACTAAGGCTTTGGGGGACTTTGATTCTAGGAAAAACCTGAGAAGATTCTCCTGGTTGTGGAACTGGAGAATACATCAGGGCTTTAGGAGCCACTGAATGAGAAGGAGGAGGTCTTCCCTGCCTGTTTCCTTGTTGGCCAGTGCGAGACTTTAATAAAGGAATGGCCAACCACTTTTTGGCTCCACTGTTTCTTTACTGTCTGTCCAAATTCAATAAGAACCTCCATGTCAATGGCCATGACAGCAGTGGCCCCTGGCCTTAAAGTCACTTTATACCCAATGCACTGTCTTTATTGCCAGCTAAGTGGGATCACAGAAAGTATACAAGCACAGCTTGTTCTACGCTATTAGAAACAGTTTGGTGTTAATTTTACATTTCAAACAGCAACTCATTCACAGTTCAATGAAACAAACTTCCAATATTTTTGGTCCAACCAAAGGTCCTTGTCAAATAGCAAGATCATTGCTGACAATTCCAGTTCTGTAGATTTCTCAGCTCTATAACCACAGCCACTTGGCTTTCATCTGGAGCTGGGCTTATTGCCCCAATATCATGGTAACACCCTTTCTTTTCTTTCCTGGCCTAAAGGAAAGTGAGTATTAACGAAGGAACTTTTGGGGCAGCTTGTTTCAAACTTACCTCTCATCACCTGCCTCATTAACCAATAAGACAAAGAGAGACTTTTACTTAACCCTCCCATCCTTGCCCATGACTTGAACAAGAGCACCTGTTACCAGATCCCAGAGAATCTTTCATATTCCTGAACCTCTGGGATTTGTCTTTCCTCTTCCAGAAAATTATGTTTTACACTTTCCTAGTCTTGTTACAAAAACTATGTAGTCTGGAATTGAGTTCAACCTCTTTATAAGCTAATAAGTTAGCCCGTCCCTATTTCAAGGATACTGGACTCCTGGGGAAAAGACAAAAGCACTGCCGGTGGCATAAGGATCAGTACATCTGCTTTTGCTCCCTAATTCCAGGTTCCATGACAGCGATCCACCATGCCCAGATGAAAGCTGCACACACAGGCCAAGTCTGCACTGCAGCTGAGAAACACTCAGGGAATCTCTCATTTTAGAGAGGTAAGCAAGCCTGCTCTTTTCCTGAATGGAGACTTCACCACTCTTCTCCCTCAAGGTCATTTACTACAAACACAACACTATAAAACGGCCCCGGTGAAAAGCAGCCAGGACCTTGTATTCTGGATACACTCAGTAAGAGCCAGTAGGGACACTCAGGTCCTATGATAGTTACATCATGTTACATCATGTTACATCCCCCAACATGAACATTTTTGAATCACTGACTATAAACCAGATTCTCTGCTAAGTGCTTTTCCTACCTTATCTTGTTTAATCCACATGGCAACTCTCTGAGTCAGGTACCATTAATATTAATGGAGGAGAAAACTCACATTCATAAAATCTAATAGGCTACATTTGCATAACTGTAAGGGGAGAAATTAACATTGAAAGTCGTCTCACAACAACACACCCATTATTTTATTCTTATTTACTGTATTGCAAAGTCTCTCAAATCATAAACTCAGGATATTGCCATGTTCTTCAGCACATTTTAATAGATACAAAGTCATTAAGGTGGGACACTAACATAAAGACAGTTTAATAACTAACAAGTGTAAATACAAACATTGAAAGGGAAAATGAAATTACCTTAGGCAATATTGACAGTGATTTCCTACGCTGTGCATGTAGCTCAAATGTCCATATGACATCTGGAAAGGTGACCATTTCCTTGGTTATCAGCAGACTGTTCTAGTTTATACCTGCTGTTCCAATGTATTTATTAATAGTGCTCCCATCGAGTATCATGCTTTTTATTGTGAAGGTACTTTTCTACAGAAATCATTGAAAAGATAAGGGAAAGGGACTAACTGGAAAGCTTATATATTAAAGGAGCATTTTCAAACTTTGTATATCAGAGCAGTCTTCAGAGGCATGTAGTTTGAGAGGTGTTAAAACCCTGCTACACAGTAGTATCCTAAGGGAGCAGGATAAAGCTAGCCTAGTTTTGATGGGAGGAGTTGAAACTGAAACATGGAAGCTATTGGGATGGGAATTTAGATCTATTAATTAGACCCCTCAGGAGGGAGCCCTTAACATTAAATGGTTCCACAGAAGGATCTAGAGTTCCTGAGGAAGGCTAGGAAAGAAGAGTGAGGAAAGAATAAAAACAGAGGAGGGAATAAAAACAGAGGGGTTTTTCATGCTCAGAGAATCATGATTTAATTCTGGAAAGAGCATCTGGCTCCCACTCATTTTTGTACCAACAACATTTCTTACATTTGCTTATCTTTCTGGGATAATCATTTAGAATGCCAACCCCTATGAATTTCATTAGACTTGCTCTGAGAGTAACCCTTCTGAGGATAAAATTAGTGCTACTTCATGCTGTACATAATGATCATAATCAAAGTGTCATGATATACATGTAGATAAACACAGTTGGATCAATAACTGTAAGACAGAAGTGCCAAAGTATTTGGACTTACTCCACTTAACTCTTTGGCAATCACCTGACTTCTTTACCTAAGTTTCCCCACAGTTAAAACAAGGCAAATTAATTCTCTCCTGCTGTGTTTCATGGTAGTATACACTGGATACATTTTAAAGAACTATGTAGGAGTTCAATATTACAGCACTGAACATATGGAAACTTCCTAGGTGAACTTCAAAATATTCCATTATTTTTTTAAATGCAACATTTCACTTCAATTACTCTTCCTTTGTACCATCTCCTTCACAATATTACCATTGTACATATTCTGAAATTAACAGACTTCCTGTTGAAGCACAGATAGTAGATAAACAGGGTTATGGACTAAATGAACAAAAGGCTTTTTCCCCAGAGGTAAGAAAACTCAACTTGAAGAATTGGCAAATACTCAATACATCATTCAGCATACCTATGTATTATCTGGGTCCATTCTGATAAGCCAACTAAATGGAGAGAACTTCCTTCTGGAAACTCATTCTGTTTCCTTTCATATTGTGCATTCAAGTCTCTCTCTTTATAATGTACTTCCAGAACTTCAATTTCCAGGTTAAATGCAATATTCAAAGCAGGGGATTCACAGTTTTGAATTGCTGTTTTTTCTCATTCTCATGTTTCTTTTCAGAAGACACAAAGAATGCCCAGCGAATTCAAGCAACAATATAATTGACAGGAGATTCTATCGTGCCATTGCAAAAGACTTCTGCCCTCCCCCTTGTTGAGCTACTTCTGTTAGGATCATCAAAAGAAGGTACACTTCTCAAGAGATGACAGGTAATTAATCTCTCAGGATAAAAAAAAGGGGGGGAACATTTGAAATAGCATATCTTCTCATTTTTAACCATACAGGTTTTTTTTTTATTTAGAAAATTAACACAGTAACATTGATCAATAAGAGTACATAGGATTCAGGTGAAATTTTCTATAGAATTCAAACTGTTGATTATATTGTATACCCATCACCAAAAGTCAAATAATTTGCCTGACCAGGCGGTGGCACAGTGGATAGAGCGTCGGACGGGGATGCTGAGGACCCAGGTTTGAGACTCCGAGGTCGCCAGCTTGAGCGCTGGCTCATCTGGTTTGAGCAAAGCTCACCAGCTTGGACCCAAGGTCGCTGGCTCGAGCAAGGGGTTACTCTGTCTGCTGAAGGCCCATGGTCAAGGCACATATGAGAAAGCAATCAATGAACAATTAAGGTGTCGCAATGTGCAACAAAAAACTAATGATTGATGCTTCTCATATCTCTCCCTTCCTGTCTGTCCCTGTCTACCCCTCTCCCTGACTCTCTCTCTGTCTCTGTAAAAAAAAATTTTTTTTAAAGAGGAAAAGTCAAATAATTTTCTGTTACCTTATATTTGTCCCTCTTTGTTCCCTTCACTCTACCCCCTCCTCACTCCCCATTCACTGAATTCCCCTTTTCCCTCCCCCATATTCCCTTCCCCCTGGTAACCACTTCACTTTTATCTGTCCATAAGTCTCAGTTTTATATCCTACCTATGTTTGAAATCACCCAGTTATTAGCTTTTTCTGATTTACTTATTTCACTCAGTATAATGTTCTCAAGGTCTATCCATTTTGTCATAAATATCACTGTCATTATTTTTTATGGCTGAGTAGTATTCCATAGTAAATATGTACCACATCTCCTTTATCCAATCCTCTACTGAAGCACACTTAGGTTGTTCCCATATTTTGGCCACTGTGAATAATGCACCATACAAATTTTAATTTTGAAATCCAACACTATTGTAGTTAAAAACATAAGACTCTTTAAGAGGTAAAGAAAATAATAGGCTTGTGGTATAATTTTGTTTTAGTTTATAATCATCATTGAGACTTTTAAATTTCTTTTATAGATTTCATAGTACCTAACACAAGGCAGGGTATATGATATGTACTTAAAACTTATGAAAATTTAGATTCAGATTTCAGTTTATCCTAAAATTTTCTTTAAAAAAATAAAGCTTTATGTAATTCTAATAAGACTAAAACATTTTTTTGAAGCCCTTCCAAGATCAAATTAGTTTTAAATGAGTCTCTTCTCTCCGGTGAGAAAAATTTTCCACTATCATCTAATTCATTCACTCTGCTATGTGATTTGAGTGGTCCACTTCTCTCTTTCCAAACTTGTACAAACTTCACTTCACTTAATACGTACATGAATAGCCCCAAATATACCATGTACTCCTCTTGTTCTCTGTGGCAGGTTTTTAGAATTTACCTCCAAATGTCATTGCTATTCACAGACCCTGCAACTTCATCTATCAGAGTGTTTCTCATGTCAGGGATGGGGAAGTCAGATGATACTCCTTATCTAGAACCACATTTATTATATTCATAATTTAATATAAAAAATTAAAAAGCTAAAATAAACTAAGGTTAATGGCAGATAAGCAACTTTCATTTGTGAATAGTAAACAAATCTTCAGAAGTTATATTGCACTAATTCTTATGTCTCTTACTAATTGAATCAAAGGCATATATATGGGAACCAAAAATAAAGCCCTTCAACAATAATGCTGTTTAGTCAGAAATAAAGACCAAAATGTAGTGGTTAGTAGATCCAACCCTGGAACCTGATGTCTGGGTTCTAATCCTGTTCTTCCCCTTTTATGTTTGTAGAAGCTTTCTTATTCTTCAAGTGCTTCAGTTTACTCATCTGTAAAATGAGAAAATTATACCTACATTATAGGGCTGACGTAAAAATCAAATCAATTACACATAAAATGTTTAGCCCAGTGTCTTCGCAGGTGGTAGAGGACTCAATTACGTTAGCTGTTAGCTATTATCATGCATAGCTTTAGGTCTTTGTGGTCTAGGCTTACTATCTTCTTCAGATCAACCAAAAGGAACAGATGTGTTAGCACAACAAATCCCATTTTTTTTTTTTTTTTTTTTTTTTTTTTTTTTTTTTTTTTAAATAAATTTTTATTAATGGTAATGGGATGACATTAATAAATCAGGGTACATATATTCAAAGAAAACATGTCTAGGTTATTTTGTCATTAAATTATGTTGCATACCCCTCGCCCAAAGTCAGATTGTCCTTCGCCACCCTCTATCTAGTTCTCTGTGCCCCTCCCCCTCCCCCTAACTCTCCCCCTGTCCTCCCTCCCCCCACCCCTGGTAACCACCACACTCTTGTCCATGTCTCTTAGTCTCATTTTTATGTTTCACCAATGTATGGAATCATGTAGTTCTTGTTTTTTTCTGATTTACTTATTTCACTCCTTATAATGTTATCAAGATCCCACCATTTTGCTGTAAATGATCTGATGTCATCGTTTCTTATGGCTGAGTAGTATTCCATAGTGTATATGTGCCACATCTTCTTTATCCAGTCTTCTATTGAAGGGCTTTTTGGTTGTTTCCATGTCTTGGCCACTGTGAACAGTGCTGCAGTGAACATGGGGCTACATGTGTCTTCACGTATCAATGTTTCTGAGTTTTGGGGGTATATACCCAGTAGAGGGATTGCTGGGTCATAAGGTAGTTCTATTTGCAGTTTTTTGAGGAACCACCATACTTTCCTCCATAATGGTTGTACTACCTTACAGTCCCACCAACAGTGAATGAGGGTTCCTTTTTCTCCACAGCCTCTCCAACATTTGCTATTACCCGTCTTGTTGATCATAGCTAATCTAACAGGTGTGAGGTGGTATCTCATTGTAGTTTTGATTTGCATTTCCCTAATAACTAATGAAGCTGAGCATTTTTTCATATATCTGTTGGCCATTTGTATCTCTTCCTGTGAGAAGTGTCTATTCATGTCTTCTTCCCATTTTTTTATTGGATTGTTTGTTTGTTTGTTGTTGAGTTTTATGAGTTCTTTGTAAATTTTGGGTATTAGGCCCTTATCTGAGCTGTTGTTTGAAAATATCATTTCCCATTTAGTTGGCTGTCTGTTTATTTTTATATCAGTTTCTCTTGCTGAGCAAAAACTTTTTATTCTGATGTAGTCCCATTCATTTATCTTTGCCTTCACTTCTCTTGCCATTGGAGTCAAGTTCATAAAATGTTCTTTAAAACCTAGGTCCATGAGTTTAGTACCTATGTCTTCTTCTATGTACTTTATTGTTTCAGGTCTTATATTTAGGTCTTTGATCCATTTTGAATTAATTTTAGTACACGGGGACAGGCTGTAGTCGAGTTTCATTCTTTTGCATGTGGCTTTCCAGTTTTCCCAACACCATTTGTTGAAGAGGCTTTCTTTTCTCCATTGTGTGTTGTTGGCCCCTTTATCAAAGATTATTTGACCATATATATGTGGTTTTATTTCTGGGCTTTCTATTCTGTTCCATTGGTCTGAGTGTCTATTTTTCTGCCAATACCATGCTGTTTTGATTATTGTGGCCCTATAATATAGTTTAAAGTCAGGTATTGTAATGCCCCCAGCTTCATTCTTTTTCCTTAGGATTGTTTTGGCTATTCGGGGTTTTTTATAGTTCCATATAAATCTGAAGATTTTTTGTTCCATTTCTTTAAAAAATCTCATAGGAATTTTGATGGGAATTGCATTAAATTTGTATATTGCTTTGGGTAATATGGCCATTTTGATTATATTTATTCTTCCTATCCAAGAGCAAGGAATATTTTTCCATCTCATTGTATCTTTTTCGATTTCCCTTAACAATGCTTTGTAATTTTCATTATATAGGTCCTTTACATTCTTTGTTATGTTTATTCCTAGGTATTTTATTTTTTTTGTTGCAATCGTGAAGGGGATTATTTTTTTGAGTTCGTTTTCTAATATTTCATTGTTGGCATAGAGAAAGGCTATGGACTTCTGTATGTTAATTTTGTATCCTGCGACCTTACTGTATTGGTTTATTGTTTCTAATAATCTTTTTGTGGAGTCCTTCGGGTTTTCGATGTATAGGATCATATCATCAGCAAAAAGTGATACCTTTACTTCTTCTTTTCCAATATGGATGCCTTTTATTTCTTTGTCTTGTCTGATTGCTCTGGCCAGAACTTCTAGCACCACGTTAAATAAGAGTGGAGAGAGTGGACAACCCTGTCTTGTTCCTGATTTAAGGGGGAAAGCCTTCAGTTTAGTGCCATTTAATATGATGTTAGCTGATGGTTTATCATATATGGCCTTTATCATGTTGAGATATTTTCCTTCTATACCCATTTTGTTGAGAGTCTTAAACATAAAATTGTGTTGTATTTTATCAAAAGCCTTTTCTGCATCTATTGATAAGATCATGTGGTTTTTGTTCTTTGTTTTGTTGATATGGTGTATTACGTTAACCGTTTTGCGTATGTTGAACCATCCTTGAGATTCTGGGATGAATCCCACTTGATCATGATGTATTATTTTTTTAATATGTTGTTGTATTCGGTTTGCCAGTATTTTGTTTAGAATTTTAGCATCTGTATTCATTAGAGATATTGGTCTGTAGTTTTCTTTCTTTGTGCCATCCTTGCCAGGTTTTGGTATGAGGGTTATGTTGGCCTCATAAAATGTGTTCGGAAGTATTGCTTCTTCTTCAATTTTTTGGAAGACTTTGAGTAGAATAGGAACCAAGTCTTCTTTGAATGTTTGATAGAATTCACTAGTATAACCGTCTGGGCCTGGACTTTTATTTTTGGGGAGGTTTTTAATAGTTTTTTCTATTTCCTCCCTGCTGATTGGTCTGTTTAGGCTTTCTGCTTCTTCATGACTCAGTCTAGGAAGGTTGTATTGTTCTAGGAATTTATCCATTTCTTCTAGATTGTTGTATTTGGTGGCATATAATTTTTCATAGTATTCTACAATAATTCTTTGTATATCTATGATGTCTGTGGTGATCTCTCCTCTTTCATTTTGGATTTTATTTATTTGAGTCCTGTGCCTTTTTTCCTTGGTGAGTCTTGCCAAGGGTTTGTCAATTTTGTTGACCTTTTCAAAGAACCAGCTCCTTGTTTTATTGATTTTTTCTATAGTTTTTCTGTTCTCTATTTCATTTATTTCTGCTCTGATTTTTATTATCTCCTTTCTTCGGCTGGTTTTGGGTTGTCTTTGTTCTTCTTTTTCTAGTTCCTTAAGGTGTGAAGTTAAGTGGTTTACTTCGGCTCTCTCTTGTTTGTTCATATAGGCCTGAAGTGATATGAACTTTCCTCTTATTACTGCTTTTGCTGCATCCCAGAGATTCTGATATGTCGTATTTTCATTTTCATTTGTCTGTATGTATCTTTTGATCTCTGCGCTTATTTCTTCTTTGACCCATTCATTTTTTAGAAGTATGTTGTTTAGTTTCCACATTTTTGTGGGTTTTTCCCCCTCTTTTTTGCAGTTGAATTCTAGTTTCAAGGCTTTATGATCAGAAAATATGCTTGGTACAATTTCAATTTTTCTAAATTTGCTGATATTGTCTTTGTGGCCCAACATATGGTCAATTCTTGAGAATGTTCCATGTACACTAGAGAAAAATGTATACTCTGTCGCTTTGGGATGAAGTGTCCTGTAGATGTCTATCATATCCAGGTGTTCTAGTATTTCGTTCAAGGCCACTATATCTTTATTGATTCTCTGTTTGGATGACCGATCTAGAGCCGTCAGCGGAGTATTGAGGTCTCCAAGTATGATTGTATTTTTGTTAGTTTTTGTTTTAAGGTCAATAAGTAGCTGTCTTATATATTTTGGTGCTCCTTGGTTTGGTGCATATATATTAAGGATTGTTATGTCTTCTTGATTCAGTGTCCCCTTAATCATTATGAAGTGACCATTTTTGTCTCTGAGTACTTTTTCTGTCTTGTAGTCAGCATTATCAGATATGAGTATTGCTACACCTGCTTTTTTTTGGGTGTTGTTTGCTTGGAGTATTGTTTTCCAGCCTTTCACTTTGAATTTGTTTTTATCCTTGTTGCTTAGATGTGTTTCTTGTAGGCAGCATATAGTTGGATTTTCTTTTTTAATCCATTCTGCTACTCTGTGTCTTTTTATTGGTAAGTTTAATCCATTTACATTTAGTGTAATTATTGACACTTGTGGGTTCCCTACTACCATTTTATAAATTGCTTTCTGTTAGTTTTGTATCTAGTTTGATTCTTCTCTTTTGTTTTTCTATCATTTGTTTCTGTTTGTTTGTGTTCCATACTTCTTTCCTCTGTTGCTACCTTTTTTAAGTCATGTGTTTTTGTGGTGGTTTTTTCAAGGGTGGTTACCATTAAGTAATGAAAAGGGTACCTACCATATTCATTGTAGTACCCTATCTTATAAGTATTTCTGCACTTCATCGTCCTTTGCTACTGTTAATCTCCATTCTCTCCCCCCCTTTTTTTTTCCTTTGTTGTCACAGTTTAAGTTTGGTTTTATTGTGTTCTTGGTGGAGCTGTTACTTGTGGTGTTGTTTTCTTTTGTTCTTTGAATCTGGTTGGAAAACCCCCTTTAGTATTTCCTGGAGTGGGGGCTTTCTCGTGATAAATTCTCTCATCTTTTCTGTATTTGTGAATGTTTTTATATCTCCTTCATACTTGAAGGATAGCTTTGATGGGTATAGTATTCTTGGCTGAAAGTTCCTCTCTTTCAGGGCCTTAAATATTGGGGTCCACTCTCTTCTAGCTTGTAGAGTTTCTGCTGAGAAATCTGATGATAATCTAATAGGCCTTCCTTTATATGTTGTACTCTTCTTTTCCCTGGCTGCCTTGAGAATTTTTTCTTTGTCACTGGTTTGTGTCATCTTTATTATGATGTGCCTTGGAGTGGGTTTGTTGGGGTTAAGAAAACTCGGTGTTCTGTTTGCTTCTTGAACTTGAGGCTTTAGTTCTTTCCACAGGCTTGGGAAGTTCTCGTCTATTATTTGTTTGAGTATATTCTCCATTCCATTTTCTTTCTCTTCTCCCTCTGATATACCTATTATTCTTATGTTATTCTTTCTGATGGAGTCAGATAATTCCTGTAGGGCTTTCTCGTTTTTTATTATTTTTGAGTCTCTTTCTTCTTCTCTCTGTTGTGCCTCAAGTTGTTTGTCTTCTATTTCACTAATCCTATCTTCAATCTGGGTTGTTCTGCTAGCTAAGCTTGTTACCTCGTTTTTCAGCTCGTGAATTGAGTTTTTCATTTCTGTTTGATTTGTTTTTATAGTTTCAATTTCCTTGGTAATATATTCTTTGTGTTCATTGAGTTGTTTTCTGATCTCCCTATATTGCCTTTCCGTGTTTTCTTGTATATCTCTGAGTATTTTTAAGATTTCTATTTTAAATTCTCTGTCATTTAGCTCCAAGGCTTCCAATATGTTAAGTCTTTTCTCCATAGATTTATCCACATCTATTTGTGTTACCTCTCTTTCTTTTGTATCCATAATATTCGATTTCCTCTTTCTTATTGGCATCTGCGGGTGGTCTTGTTGATAGCACACCGGTGCACTTTCTCGCGGCTTGAATGAACGTCCCTGCGGTAGGTTCCTCCACACCCTCGTCTCTCAGATTCGAGTGATAACAGTCCTTTTGCTTTCAGTTTGCTCCGAAGATAAATTTTCCTGTTTCTAGTTGATAAATTTGTTGTGATTTTGGGGAGATCTGTCGGACGCGCTGCTCACGGCGCCATTTCCGTGACGTCACTTCAAAATCCCATTTCTTTATGAATAAAAATCAAGACAGTTTTTAATTGACTCAGAATTTTAAAACAAAACTCATACATTTTGCCCTTAAACTTTAATAATTTTGTTGGTAATTAAAATACATGTTTATTTCCTTTTATCCTTTTCTAATCACCAACTTTAGCATTATTTGTCTCTTTGATTTAGAGTACTGTGAAAAATTCTACATCAGTCCATTCCACACTTTAAATCAATTGATCCAAAGTAAATAAATAAATACATAAATCTAATACATATTTGCTGCAGACATTGTCATCAAAACCATGGCACCTATTGCCTGACCAGGCGGTGGTGCAATGGATAGAGCATCGGACTGGGATGCTGAGGACACAGGTTCGAGACCCAGAGGTCTCCAGCTTGAGCGTGGGTTCATCTGGTTTAAGGAAGGCTCACCAGCTTGAACACAAGGTCACTGGCTTGAGCAAGGGGTCACTTGGTCCGCTGCAGCCCCCGGTCAAGGCATATATGAGAAAGCAATCAATGAACAACTAAGGAACCACAGCAAAGAATTGATGTTTCTCATCTTTCTCCATTCCTGTCTGTCTGTCACTCTCTCTGACTCTCTCTCTGTCTCTGCCACAAAAAAAAAAAACAAAGAAAACAAACAAAAAACATGGCTCCATGTTCATTGCAGCATTGTTCACAGTGGCCAGGACATGGAAACAACCAAAAAGCCCGTCAATAGATGACTGGATAAAGAAGATGTGGTACATATACACTATAGAATACTATTCAGCCTGACCTGTGGTGGTGCAGTGGATAAAGCGTCAACCTGGAAACACTGAGGTTGCCGGTTCAAAACCCTGGCTTGCCTGGTCAAGGCACATATGGGAGTTGATGCTTCCTGCTCCTCCCCCTTCCCCCCCCTCTCTTCCCCCTCCTCTCTAAAAGTAAATAAATAAATAAATAAATAAATAAAATCTTAAAAAAAAAAATACTATTCAGCCATAAGAAATGATGGCATCGGATCATTTACAGCAAAATGGTGGGATCTTGATAACATTATACGAAGTGAAATAAGTAAATCAAAAAAAACCAGGAACTGCATTATTCCATACGTAGGTGGGACATAAAAGTGAAACTAAGAGACATTGATAAGAGTGTGGTGGTTACGGGGGGAGGGGGGAGAGGGAGAGGGAAAGGAGGAGGGGGAGGGGCACAAAGAAAACTAGATAGAAGGTGACAGAGGACAATCTGACTTTGGGTGATGGGTATGCAACATAAGTGAACGACAAGATAACCTGGACATGTTATCTTTGAATATATGTATCCTGATTTATTGATGTTGCCCCATTAAAAATAAAATTATTAAAAATAAATAAATAAATAAATAAATAAATAAATAAAAAATATGGCACCTACTACTTCAATTGTATTTAAATATAATTCAGGAATAAATAGGAATTTGATCCTAATTAAAGTTTTAAATGGTTACAACAGTGTGTCATCAAGAAGATAGGAGAAACTTGGAACAAAAATGAAGGTTGCTTATCAGATAATATGTGACTGGAACATAAGAAGTTTGCAACTTTAGAGGGGCACAAAGGAGACTGATACAGGACCTCTATTCTCAGGAAGTTTTCAATATGAACTTCTACTAGCATCAGACACACAACTGTTTACTTTCACATGTGCCAGCCGGTGCAGGCACTGCAGGCTGGTTTACTCAACCGAATTGCCATCCCCATAAAGCATACCTTCCTATTCAGTAAAGACTGAATTCTAAAAACTACATTTTCAGATTTCTTTATAGCTGGGAATTTGTATGTATATACAGTCGTCCCTCACTATGGCGCAGTTTGCTTTTCACAGTCTCACTGTATTGCGGATTTTAAATTGTATACAATATATCTAATTTTGTATCGCGGATTTTTTACTATATTCTGGGATTTTGCGGTATATAGGTATTTTTATATATTTATTATTTTAATTATTTTTGCGGTAAAATAAGCATTTTCTAACCTAAAAAATTGAAACCAATATTAAAAATATATAAAGTCTTAAAATATATATAAATAATAAAATAAATATAAGGTGGCTACTTCACAGATTTTCACCTATTGTGGGGGATTCTGGAACCTAGCCCTCATGATAGACAATGAGCACTGTAGTTAGAAGTTTGTGGGGATTATTTTAGTTATTGTTTACATTCAATATTATTCTGTATTAGTTTCAGATGTACTGCATAGTGGTTAGACAATCATGTAAAAGGGGTCCTTCAGTTATGACACTCACTCCCATAAAAATTTAAAAAGTTTGAGACGTGAGTGTTTTGATTTATGCTGTTAGCTCAGGACTTATGGATTATGTGGGTGAACTAGTTTGATTTCTATGGCCCTTAATGCAACTGAGAAGGTCAAGAACCTGACATTCAGACACACCAAGATTTTTGGAAGTCTTACAACATTTACAATGCTGTACAAAACATTGCCTTTGCCTGGGATGAAGTGAGAAGAACAAACTTAAATGGTGTTGTTGCAGGAATCAAAGGAGGATAAAAATGCCCAGCTTGATGAAGGAAGTAAGATTTATTTAGCCAGCAGAGCAGCATGACCCCAAAAGAGGCAGCAAAATACATGCTCCCCGAAATTAGATTTCTTACATCTTATATACCTTTATGGCTTTAGCTTTCACATGACAAACGTCTGGTTTCTATAACTTCTTTGTTTGCAGACCTATGTAATTTTCATGTCTCTGAGAGGGGCGGGGGTAAGAGAAGAGGCCGGATGGTCTGTCCTTGACTTATTATTTCAAGGAACTGATAACAAGCAAGGTCTACATCTGTGGTTTGTTATTTTTCAAACTTTTCTGCCTGCCCTTGCTTCTCAGTCCTGAACACTGAGGTCACGGGCTGAAGCATAAGACCCCAGACATTGCAGGCCCCCTCTCCTCTGCATTCTCCTGGTTTCTTCTCCTTCAGTGTGTGGAAAAAATTGTGTTTCCAGTTTGTGTATGACTTCATGGCTTTGAATAGTTAGTGGAGGCTGTTACAGAGGAGGCTGTTGCAATGGGTGAACAGCTTAATCTGGTGGTGGAGGCTGAGGATGTCGCAGAGCTACTGGTAACACATGGAGAGGAGTTATCTGCTGAGAACCTCATGCAGCTGGAGAAGCAGCTGATTGAAGAGGAAGAGATAGAAACTTCAGCACCCAGGAGATTTATTATCACGGGTTTGGCAGAAGGTTTTTCTAAGGTAGAGGATGGGTTGGCAATATTTCAGGCTGAGAACCTCAGCAATGACAGACTCAGTAAGGTCTACAGAGCTGTATGGATGCCTTGCAATGCTATAGGCAGATTTTGGAAGAGAAGAAGTCATCGACCTTCCAGACTAGCCTGGAACAATTCTTTAAGAAGGTATAGAGGCCTTCAACAGATCCTGTACACTCCATATCAGCTGCTTCTCGAGATGAAACACCTGTAGTACAGGTAGAATCATCTCCAGCATCTCTTGTGTGTTCCTTAGGCAATCCTGATTCCCCTGATCCAGTATCTCCAGCACCTTCTGCAGGTTCTCCTGCCTCTCCAGCTTCCTCCTTGCAATAGCTCACTCTCTCCCACTGTTGGTCAAATAAGTTTGTAAAATTTGATTTTTATGTTTGCTCACTTATAGTTTGCATTGGGGGCTGGGCAGCACCAGGTATATGTAATCTGTGAAATTGCAAATTACCTTCCTGCTTGGGAAAGGCCACTGTTTTGCTAATGTGTGCTGGAGGAGAGGTTTTCTCACCAGAAAGTTTTGAAAAGAGAAGAGAAGGAGAAGAGGCAGAAAAAAGCCATGTTTTGTAGGGAGAACAGAGAGAATGCAGAGTGCTGAAGAAGAAGACATGTTGGCGGGGAAAGAGAAGGTATGAAGATGGGGAACCAGAGGTGAGGGGCTTTGTGAGCTCCGCTGAGACTGGTGGGGCCTGTAAAACTAGGAGGAACCGGAGAAGATTCTCCTGGTTGTGGAACCAGAGAATGCTTCAGGGCTTTGTGTGTTTGTTTGTCGGCCAGTGCAAAACTTGAATAAATGAAATGGTCCACCATTTTCTGGCTCCATTGTTTCTTTACCATCTGTCCAAATTCAGTGAGAACCTATATGTGAATGGCCACGATGGCAACGGCCCCTGGCCATACACCCACCTTGCAAAGCCCCTTCCAGTGTGAAAGCCAACCACAGGAATAAAGGTAAAGGATTTTTTTTAAACTCATATTTTGTCATTTTTTTCTGTTACTACAGTACAGTGTACAGTACAGTATATTTATGTCCCTTCTCCTTTTTCTGTAGCTAAGTTGTATTTTTATGTTCTATATTATGATTTTACAACTGTAAGTGACTTAGGCTAGACTTACGCCAAAATTTGGGTTATGTCACTATTATAGGAATGTAACTATGTTGTAACCTGAGGACCCCTATACTTCACATATTGGTCCCCCAATATTTCATGTATCCACCTGGCCCCCAAAATAGTTATTATAAAATTATTGATTATATTTCCTATCCTGTAATTTACCTCTCTGTAACTATTCTGTAACAATTCTGGAACCTCCAATTTGTACTTACCAATCCCTTCACCTTTCTCATTCAGTCCCCACCCCCTTCCCTCTGTCAACTGTCAGTCTGTTCTCTGTATCTGAGTCTGTTTTTAATTTATCTGTTTGTTTTGTTCTTTAGACTCTGCATATAGGTGAAATCATATGGTATTTGTTTTATTATGCTAAATAAAATAAATCAAATAGAGAAAAAAAAAATACCATATAGTTGGGAGTTTTTGCTGGCTTCATTGTTTCTGGCTCTGTGGTATTCAAAATTTGTTCCCTTGAGCTTCTTTATTCTATTAAATACTGTGTAATAAATTCCTTTTTGGTTGAACTAGCTTATTAGTCAGGGTTCTCCAGAGAAACAGATTCAACAGAATACATATACATAGAGACAGAGATAGAAATTTATTTTGAGGAATTGGCTCATGTGATTGTGGAGGCTTGACAAGAGCGAAATCTGCAGGGAGGCCCACACCGTGAAGACTCAGAGAAGGGCTGCAGTTCCAGTTTCAAGACCTTCCGATGGCAGAATTCTGTCTTCTTCCAGGAGGTCAGTTTTCTTCAACTGATTGGGTGAGGTCCACCCACATTAAAGAGATTAATTCACTTTACTTAAAGTCTCCTGGTTTAACTATTAATGTTACAAAAAAAAAAAAAAAGAACAACAACAAAAAACAAACCTTTACAGAAAGGTTTGACCAAATATTTAGGTACTATGGCCTACCTGAGTTGAAACATAAAATTAACCATCACAATTAGTAAGAGTGGATTTTGTTTTCCACAATGAGAAACTCTAATATCACTCATTTAATATAACCCCCACAAAATATTCTTAGGTTAAAGATTGCAATTCTTATTTTACAGATGAGGAAACCAGTTTAGGAATATATCTTGCACTGCAGTATAAAGTTAAGAAGTAGCTGAAGACGATTTGAAGCCAGAAATGGAGTTTACAAATCCAGTGCTCTTTTAGTTAAACTATTGCTGCCAGTAAGTTCCTTTGGGTCAGTGAAACTAACCACCTGGAAAAATTAAGAGCTAATACAAAAGCAAGTGCTAACTCTAACTGTAAAAAAGAATTCATAGGTTTCTTGTACATCTATAACTTGGGTCTAGGACAGGGGTCCCCAAACTTTTTACACAGGGGGCCAGTTCACTGTCCCTCAGACTGTTGGAGGGCCGGACTATAAAAAAACTATGAACAAATCCCTATGCACACTGCACATATCTTATTTTAAAGTAAAAAAACAAAACGGGAACAAATACAATATTTAAAATAAAGAACAAGTAAATTTAAATCAACAAACTGACCAGTATTTCAATGGGAACTATGCTCCTTTCACTGACCACCAATGAAAGAGGTGTCCCTTCCAGAAGTGCGGCGGGGGCCGGATAAATGGCCTCAGGGGGCCGCATGTGGCCTGCGGGCCGTAGTTTGGGGACCCCTGGTCTAGGATATAGTTTAGTGGAAAGAGTGGGCCTCTAGATGGATAAGATTTGCATTTATGCCAAGGAAAGAGGGACAGCATTCCAGATAAAGGAAAGAGAACAAAACAAATGCACACAGTCAGTAGATATGGACATGTGTATCTCCAGGTTGGTTAGGCATCTGGGCTGTCTAAGCAAGCAATGAGGGAAGAAATTTGATGTCTAAATTGGAACAGATGATGGGAACATTAAAACAACATATAGAACTATGACAGGCTCTTGGGCTGAGAAGCTCCTTGATGGATGCAGTGGTCAGCCATTACCCTATTCTGGTGGCTCCCGGTCTTCACTTCCAGTCCTGGCACATGAGCTCTGTCTTTCTCCTGATTACACACCTGCTCTATAACCCCCTCAAAGCCCTCATTCCCAATGCCAACCATTTTTCTCCCAGACAGGCTCCCTTTCTTAAAATTGGTAATGCTGTTTCTCCCAGCTTTCCAAACTATATCTTTAATGTTTTCCTCTTTTATTTTTAAGTCCCCTAGATCTAATGTTCAACAGGGCATTATTTCTTCAATTGTCACTTGGCAGTCTGGAGAGATTTAGTGCTTCTCCAGGTGCCCAGATTACAATAATAGCTTCCTGATTGATATCTGTTTCTAACATAAAGGAGGGTTGTAGAAAAATATGCTTATGTTCTCAACACAGCCAGTAACTGGCTCTCCAAATTGTGAAAGTTATTTACAGCTTAACTAGTGAAAGGGCCACCTCTGCTCTAAAGATTTGGCATAATTCTTAGGGAGAAATGACTCTGTATTAAATACATTCTCTAAAGTCTGCCCCCAGGCAGAATTAATTATTCCCATAGGACTCTAAACATGCTGAAAAATAGAATATATCACATTGTTTTATAGTTAATTATTTATATGCCTGTCTTCCCCCAAAGTGTAAGATTTTTAATCCAGCACTATACCATTTTGTCAACATTAAGCAATACCCTCTACCTTGTCATGTCCTCACTTCTCTGTGTACCAAATTTAGAGCTCATTATCTATCATTATAATTACTCTGTTACAAACAATTATTTCTTTCACCTATCTCTTCCTCCATCTTTTTGGGCCATCTGTCTTTCCCTTCTAAGCCTGCACCCAAACAACTTATTTTTTCTGGAAAATAATTTAAAATAAGGCTGACTAGCCGATCTCACTATAAATGTATGAATACAAATGTAAAATGATTACTCAATACAACAAAGCTTAATTCCCATATTCTTTTTCTTCTTTTTGCTTTACCATTCACCAAATAGACTATCTCAAACCTTGACTTCTCTACTAAGACCACCTCCCCTCATTCACTAATGATCTTACCTCATATTTAAAATTTCAAAAAGAAGCAATACAGCCCAACCAGATGGTGACACAGTAGATAGAGCATCAGCTTCACGTGCTGAGGATCCAGGTTTGAAACCCAAGGTTGCTGACTTGAGCCAAAGGTCGCTGGCTTGAGCAAGGGGTCACTGGCTCACCAGTAGTCCCCCAGGCAAGGCAGATATGAGAAAGCAATCAATTAACAACTAAGATGCCACAACAAGAATTGATGCTTCTCATCTCTCTCCCTTCCTGCCTGTCTCTCTCTCTCTCTCTAAAAAAAAAAAAAAAGGAGGCAGTCCAATCAGTAATCTCTCTTATTCCCTCCACAAATCTAAAAATAAACCTTTATTTGCACAGATACTTCCCATTCCTTTCTGTAATTATGAGTAAATTGTTCCTGCTGGAATCCAATTTTACTCTGGATTCCAGACACCCTCTTCTTTTCAAGATCTTTGTTCCTGAACTTATCTCTGCACCATCAGAGTTCTCTTTTCTTCTCTCTCTCAATTTCCCTCCCTCTCTCCCTTTTCCTCACTCAGCTGAACTACACCTATAATCTCCCATTTAAAAAAAAAACAAGTTTTTATTAGCCTACATCCTCCTCTAATGAACACACATTTCTATCCCATACATAGTGAAAGCTCTGCCTCCACATTTTCACTTTGCTGACTCTCTTCAATTCACCCCTCCCAGTTAAGCTTCTAAACCAGTGGTAGTCATCCTGGTCCCTACTGCCCACTAGTGGGCATTCCAGCTTTCATGCTGGGTGGTAGCGGAGCAACCAAAGTATAAATAAAAAGATAGATTTAACTATAGTAAGTTGTTCTATAAAGATTTATTCCGCCAAACTTAGCAAAAATCTGACATAAAGTACATGGTAAATAATTATTATTATATGCTTTAACTTGCTGTAACTCTGCTTTATAAATTTTGTAAAGTTACTTCCCTACTTTATAAATCACCATTACTGTGGAACTGGTGGGCAGTTATAAAATTTTACTACTAACAGAGATACAAAAGTGGGCGATAGATATAAAAAGGTTGACTACCCCTGTTCTATATCATTCCACAGACTGCTCTTGATAAAGTAAGCAATGACCTTCACACTAACAAACCCAACAAACACTTCTAGGTTCTTGTTTTACTTCATCTCTCAAGAACATTTAATGCACCAATGGCTTCTAGAAACATTTTCTCCTCTGTACTTCAATGAAGGATTATTATTCTACTCATTGGTCACTCTACCTCAGTTTCTTACTTGTTTCTCCTCCTTAACTCTCTATATTTTGAAATTATGTGGGGCTCACTGCTGGGTAATATGTTCTTCCCTATCTACACTCTCTGAGTAGGTTATGTTGGTCAAATAAGTTTGTAAATATGATATATATGTTTGCTCGCTTATAGTTCACATTGGGTGTGGGGGACAGGCTGTAAGCAGGCAGGGTTGTTATAGCCTAAAGCTTAGTTTCAAAACTAAGCCTTTCCCACCCTAAGTGACTTTGTATCAGAGACTTCCTTGTTTGTATATTGGATTAAAGATTTTTATTTCTACACTATAAAATGGGGCAGAGGAGCCCATGCTGGGGAAGAATAGAGAAAGGCCACATGGAGGATAGGAGAAGCAGCCAAAATGGTTGAGTACTGAAGGAGAAGCCTGTTTGTGCAGAGAGAAGGAGATGGAGAACAGAGGTAAATAAGGCTGGTGAGGTACAAACCTTTAATTCTAGGAAACTCGGATAAGTCATTGGCTTTGGGAGCCCTGAATGGAAAGGGGAGTGTTTTCTCACTGTGTGTATTTCTTTCCTGCCAGGTGCAAGCTAGGATTAAAGCTAATGGCCCACCAGTTCTTGGCTCCATTGTTTCATTACCATCTGTCCAAATCAAATGTGAACCTGCATGGGACAGGCGGCTGTGATGGTGGCCATGGCTACTGGCTTTACAGATTACTTCATCCAGTGCTATGGTTTTAAATATCATCAGGTTAAGAAGTTTTTTTAAATATATTTATATCTTTAAACCTAGACTAGTCTCAAAATTTATTTGTCTAACTACCATTTTTATGTCTCTACTTAGATGTCTACTGAGCATTTAAAAATGGCATTATCACACAAGAACTGCTTATTTCTACCTCATTTATCCTCACAGACCTACTTTTCTTTCCAATTTCCCCCATTTTAGCATTAATTTACCAGATGTTTAAGCCAAAAATCCTAAGAAACCATTCTTGATTTATCTTTATTTCTATATTCTATTTAATTTACTGGCAAGAGCTGTAGACCTTTCTGGAAACACATTTTCAATCTCTACACTCTCTGCTTCCTATCTTGCCTCTTCATACTCCATTTCGGCACAACACCCAGTAGAATCTTTAAAACTGTAAACCAAGTGATACTATTGCAATGTTTTACCTTTCAGCTTCCCATTAAACACAACAAAATACAAAATGCTTCTCTGGCTTACCTCTGCCATTTGTCCAGTAACACTCTTCTCCTCAATTCTCATGCTTCCTCCAGCAAATGTGTTTCTACCTTGGAATCATTTCCCTGCTACAGACACTCCCTTGCCCAGTTCTGAGGGCTTCCCCCCAATCTTCATGTGACTGATTCTAGGTGGCTTTTCAGGTCTCATTGCAAATGTTACCACCTCAGAGAGACTTTCTCTGTTTATCAGCCTAAGTAACTAATAAATTAGTTCCTATGAGATTACCCTTTTTATAATTATTTGCATAGTTCTTAATATTTGATTTTTATTATTTAATATTTATTTATTCATTCTTTCATTTTTATTACATATCACACTAAAATGTAACCTTCATGGGAGTTTATTCCATATCTTGCTTGTCCTATACTATATCCCTAGTGCCCAGAAAAGTGATTAGTATATGTAAAACCAGGAGCGGTGGCCACCATCACAGCTGTCTGGCCCATGCAGGTTCGCATTTGATTCAGACAGATGGTAATGAAACAACGGAGCCAAGAACTGGTGGACCTTACCTTTAATCTTAGCTTGCACCTGGCAGGCAAGAAAATACATACAGCAGGAAAACACTTCCCTTTCCATTCAGGGCTCCCAAAGCCACTGATTCATCTGAGTATTCCTAGAATCAAAGGTTTGTACCTCACCAGCCTTATTCACCTCTGTTCCCCATCTCCTTCTCTCTGCACAAACTCTGCACAAACTGGCTTCTTTTTCAGTACTCTGCCATCTTGGCTACCTCCTCTGCAATGCTAATAGCAGAAACCGAGAGAAAGAGCCCCTGGTCTCCCTTATTTTATAGTGTAAAAATTAAAGCCTTTAAGCCAGTATACAAATAAGGAAGTCTGTGATACAAAGCCACTTATCTGAGGCATAAATGGGATTCCTCATAAGAGTGCCCCACCCCCCATCATGCAACAGTCAAGGGTGTGAGGAAAAGCTTAGTGTTGAGAAGATCATAGTATTAAAAGGTTGGGAAAGGCTTAGTCTTAAAACTAAGCCTTAAGATGTAAGAACCCTGCCTGCTTACAGCCTGTCCCCCACACCCAATGCAAACTATAAGCGAGCAAACATATACATATTTGCAAACTTATTTGACCCACAGCATATTATAAAAACTAAATAATTGAAGTCAATGAATAAATAATAAGGTCTGCAGTAGTAATTAGTGACAATGCTGGAAATGAACTTATTAAATCTTTGTGGTTGGGTGTGGTCATATAATTGGTTTTGGCCAAAAATATTGTGAGCAGAAATGATATGTGTTTGGGTCAGAACATTTTATATCAAAACCTACAGAGCTTCCTTTCTTTCTATTATGTGAATGTTTGAGTAATCTATTAGCCTGTCCTGGAGTAAAGACAACAATGACATGAGAACAAAACTTCTAACCAATTCACAATAAACAAACACCATGAACAAGAAATAACTATTGTTTAAAGTCATTGAGATATTGAGCTTTTGTGTCATACAGTCTAGGCTATCTTAATAAATAAAAGACCTATTTTTGTATCTTTATCAATTAGTCCAGTATAAGTATGAAATACACACATGCATATTTTTTTCTCAGCCTGTTTATCTACACATTTGGAAAAAATAATTCTTTTTTAGTGTATTTGTCAGCAGCAGTAAATAAATGCTAACGTTTATTGTGCACTTACATGTGTCACACACAGTGCTAGCTAAACTCTTGTTGTATAAATATCTTGTATAATTCTCTTAACCTTTTGAGATCTATTCTTTCTTTTTACAGATGAGGAAACAGAGCTACAGAGAGATTAGTTAACTTGCCTAAAATCACAAAGCTAGTAAGAAGTGGATTTGGGACTTGGGATCTAAACCTAAGCAATTTGTCTCAAGAATCTGTAATTAAGAAAAACATAAGGTCTATAAAGCAGTTCCCATACTGCCTGTCACACATTATTTTCACTATCGGTACCTAATTTAATAGCAAATTGAATTTCCACAGAACTACACAAATGCAAAATATTTTTGTTATCTTTAAGACTTTGTCTTTTCCTCATCACTTAGTAAGAAATGCCTAAAAATCTGTGGTTACAAGAGAAGTGAGATTTGGTATTTATCTGGCTATTTTGATAAGGTAGACAACCATATTTGACAACCTGAACTCCAGTAAATTTTATTTAGGAGGCTTGATACAAACTTTAATATGGGTCTTCTTCAGGAAATTGATCAGTATGAATGTAGTAAGTATCTACTAACTTCCCAGAAGTATATTGGGCATTGTGGGATCAAGTTTGAACTGAAACTTAAGAACAGGTAGAATTGTTAAAGAACAATGTATAGTGTATGTCTGCATTTTAAAATGTCACTGTATGTAGATAGAAAATAAATCTAGTAAAAGTTTACAGAAAAAGTTCACTTGATTGCCATATTAGAAATTTGATATACATGTTTCTAAACTTTACACAGTTAAGTGACCAATAAATCAATATGGCAATTAAGTAACATTTTAAACAAATTCTACTTAATTACTAAAATAATTATAAATAAAATCCTTTGTGATGGGAATTAAAATACAGTTCTCAGACAAACATAATAGAAACTTGATAAATCTCTACTGTCATGATAGGGGTAGTTTTATATACTTCAGGCTTTACTTGAGTAGGATATTTATTTGCATGTAACTATAAAATTTCATGGAAGTATTTCAATTGCTATAAATTCTAAATGTTAAAACTTAAATAGTTCTGATCACAAATTCCCTAGTACAATCAGATAACTGTTATGAAAAAGAAATAAATTTAGCAAATTTTCACAGGAAATAGGGAATCTGCGATGACATAATGTTGAATAGTTAGCAACATAAATATATTGAAACTGAATCGGGCAAAGATCACCCCTGCTGTTGAACCATTCGGCAAACATTTAAGAAACGAATTGCTGCAGGTGGTGTTTATCGTAACCACCTAAATCCAACTGCACCGTGCCTATTAACTTGAACTTTTGAAAACATGATGCCAAACTTCAAAGAGAAATAGGACACTTGCTTGCTAAAATTTTATTACTTGTTATGTAAATTATGGAAGCCTGTCTTCGATATAAATTTCTGAGAACCTAGGACAGCTGAAAACTTCAGTGAAGTTTAACTAAACATTATTCCATTTTTCTGAGTCAATTGCATTGGGACAGGCAAAATGTGATTAGGCTTGAGACGTGAGGTTACAGATGAGGGTGCAGATCAGCAAAAACAGAAAGAAAGCATACAAAAGAAGGAAAAGAAAGTGAAAGAAAGAAGAAACAATGCCTGAAATAAATATGTTCTTTAATAAGTAGTTTGTTATTAATCTTTCTTATATATCTTAATTTGATGGCTCAGGAATGTTCAAATTCACTGCACTAATTTCTCAAACTTAAAAAATAAAGAAGTGCATGTCCTTTGATAAAGAAGGTTTGGGGATTAATTTTTAGCATATCCTTCCCTACCTTTTCTCCCGTTCAAGAGTACCATGAGAACACTGCTTATGCACATGGAAAGCTGATGGGAAACTTCAAAAGTAAAAAAAGTATTTCCACAGTCAAAATATAATATGTAAAGTTTGTAAAGTTTAAATTCTCTTTTGAAATTTCTTAAAATGATAGCAGAGAAAAGATTCAACTAAAATTGTTAAGTACACATTGAAGGCTAAAATAGTTCATGTAAGTATCTAATATTATAATTAATATAATATTGAATACAATTTCTCTGTGAAGAGAGGGGACCCTGAGTACAGAAACAAAGGTAGTAAATATTTCATAAATATATGGAGATGATGGGGCCCCGGGCAGTGGCCTCTTGTAATCCAGGTTCTGGTCTTTAATGCATATTAAATAAGTAAAAATAAAGTTTGAACAAGCCACCCACAAGATAAACCTTTCCATAGACCTAGGTATTCCTTGAGAAATATCTCTAACTACATGAGTCCTAACTTCTGCTCAACTCATGAGCCCAGGAAGTTCCACTGACTGTCCCTGCCACCCCTGGAAAGCTCCATTCTTTATCAGTCGAAACAAGCAAAGAACCAGAAGAGATGATTCTTTTTCATTTCCCATTAGTAAATAGAGATAGAAAGAGAAAAACAACAAACACTTTTACCAAAAATCAAAATTTCATTCTTGGTTTGCCCCTATAATTGACTCTTAAGAAGAATGCCAATAGATCTTAATTACAGTTTCAAATTAAATCCAGCAAGTTTTTTAAAAGAACTGTTCAAGAAGCTCTGCATTAGGCTACTGAAGATCTCCCAGTGCATTTCTCTGGAGAGCTAATGGCTTATTTCTAATATTAGAGGAAGAGTAATGTACTAGTTATGCACTCATATGAGTAAGACTCATTTCTTATGATGATGCAGTAATTAAGTGAATTATATGAAGTCTTCCAAATAACATTCTAGCTGAGATTTCAGCCCCAAATTCTGGTCCTCAGTAGCATCCCTGTCTGAATGAACTACCTCCCCACAACCAGGCAGCTTTTCATAAATTATCAGAGAAGAAAGTATAAGGTCTAGGACAAATCTTTCACTTCCTATGGTCAATTTTGTTAGTGAAAGCAGTAACTAGATGACTAAGTACATGTCTAAATATCACTTGTGCCTGGAACCATGGTAGAAAATTCCATTACAGCAAGCCTAAATGTCAATGGTGGCCACCACAGAAAGCTGCCAGTTAGTCCTGTTAATGTCTCACACTTAACACCTCTTCTCCCCAGAGGGGGAAAAAAAACACTTTATAAATTCTTCACCTTATAGTTGCTGATAGAAAGGATTAATGTTCTCACGGGTTTTATAGTGTCTATTGATTTCTTAAGTGGAAATAACAGATGTTGTTAATGAACTTCCTATGGGTATAAACACAAGGCAGCCCATAGTGTCTCCCTTGGGGTAGATGTGAATTCTGCTGATCTAAAGTTAAAACTTATGTGCAGCAGATTAAAGTTTAGCTCTGGGAGAGAGTTTTATCTATTAGGGACAATATTCACTTCCAACCTTAGTGAACCTTCCTCAAAAGATAAAAAGCTTTAAGACATCAAAATCTATGCAATAGAATACATAACATAGTAACATCCAGAGAAAAGGATGAGGGCTTTAACATAATCACATTTTCCATTAATCTGTTTTTACTAGCTAACCCAAATAAATGAATATGCAATTTGATCACAAGAAGTGTGTATGTTATGAAATGAGAGCTTCCAGGAACTGTTTTGGTTTTCCTCCTAAAGAGTAAATCCCTAAAATCTTCCTATCTAAAACTTCTGAAGCTACCCTCCACAGGCTCTGCTTGGAACAATCTCCATTCAGGCCCTTTTATAGACTGCTCCCTTGTATCATTCAGATCTTAGTTCAATTTCATTTCATCAGCAAGGCCTCACTGACCATCCAACTGAAACATCACCTTTTGTTTCTTGTGTACTGATACATCTCTATCACATCGCCAGTCACAAAATAAGTGCTAAATAAACATAAGTTGAATGCATGATGGCATTTTGGTTTGTGTCCATGTACAAGAACTCAGTTGATAAGTACATAAGCAATATGTTATGATAATACTATATTTTCATAAGCAAATAAATTTTTTTGAATTTTTCTTTAATGCTATCAAAGTTAGTTAGTTAATATATTCTATTTCTCTGTGGGCATGAAGAGAGTGAGGGGAGGAGAGAGCTAAATAAATCCCCAAACACTTTTCAGCAGTGTTCCTTTTCCATTTGTCATTTTTATTTTAGTTCTTTATTGTAACTTTTTTCTTTTTTTTACAAAAAGACAAGCTGTCAGGTATATGAGTTTTTGAAAAGACTATCATTCACTTGGATTGTTTTAAGGCCAATTAAAAGGAAAACCATAACAACTGCCAGTCTTCATTTCCCAAAGTGACAGGTTGTGGTTGTGTTGTTTTATGGTATATACCCTGAATATATATACATATTTTAGTTTCAAGACAATAAGTCTGGAAAACATGTTTTCTAAAGCCCATTGTGCTTACTATGAATTATGCAAATCTTTTAAATAAAAGTTATCTAAACAATTGAATAGCAACTAGAGATTTCATGGTAAGGTTTTTAAATATTAGGATTTCTGCTAATAGGCAAACAGGTTTTCCACATCAAGACTAGCTTCAGGTCACATTGTTTGACAAGCAGGTATCACAATTGCAGCTATTTTATGATTGAGTTTGGCATTTCCAGCAAGAAACCCACCCACCGCCAGCACTCGGCATGCACCACCTCAGCACTAGAGCCTCAGGAGGCACTTTGCTGAAATGCTGTTTCACTGCTCTTTTTCCTCTCGGCCACACTCTTGGTTCTCCTTTGAGATATTATTCTGGAAGATTCAGTCTGACATATTCTCTAAGCTTCTTGAGGTACTCAAAGGAATGCAAAAAAATAAAATAAAAAGATACTGTACTTTATTTAAATGTGCATGATATGACAAAAATATCTGATACTCCTCCTTTACATTCATTTCCTTATCATGATCAATGATGGTATTTTACTTTCTCAGTTAAAAAAATTTCCTTTCCCAATTTACAAAGACAGCAAAGAACATGCTCATTCATTCCAGGATGTACTGACATATTGATGAAGAAATTCCAATGTGCTGAGTGCTGTGAGAGATACAGATGTGAATCTTACATTGTTTCTTCACATTTTCCATACTGTTTCTTTAGTTAATGCTTTATTACACAAAGGAAATAGAAGATCTATAAATAACTATAATGTAAAATAAAAATTAATCTGATTTCTTCTGCAGCTTTCCAGATGCAATTGAATGTGAATGAAGAAAATAGCAGAGTCCAGATAAGTTTCTGTTTCAGATCTCAATTGAGCACAGAGTAGTACCCCATGAAATTACCTGCTTTTGCAATAAGCTCACTTTCACACTTTCAGAGACAATTCTTTTATAAATTCTCCTCTTTCCTCCGGTCTTCAGGTGTATTTTCTGAAGCTCCCACACTGGAAAGCCTTAACTCTTGGTTGACAAAATGGAAGCTATAGATTCCAGATCTTTCATACTCTACTTTGAACTCGCACCATCTGCACCTGCTTCTATCTTTTCTCCTCTTCATGATGAAATGGAGGCCCATCTTTCCTTCTGTTCAAGGCCAGTACCTCCTTACTTGTCCTCTGGGTCTAATCCTTAGTCTTTTTGAAAACTCAGCTGCTTGGCTACTTTTTTCCTCTTGTATTATTATTATCCTCCTTTTATCGAATCATTCCCATTAAGGTATATGCATTACAAAAAAGAAATTTGCCTGAATACCACAGTGCCGTATTTGTCAACTTTCATCTATAGTTAAACTTAATTTTTTACTGCATTTCATAATCTTTAATTCATACTTCTACCAATAACAATCTAACTTCTAGTCCAAACATCCCTTTTCAAATTCCAGATGACGTCCATGTTCTGGATCTCTAACAGACATTTCAATCTTAATACAGCCTAAAATAATCTCTTCAATTTTCCCAGATGTGTTCTTTTCCTTGTCTTCCTCATTTGGCTCAAGCCAAAAAAAAGGAAGGGGAAAGAGGATAATTACTGTTAGGTTCTCCTTTTTATTCATACCCAAATTCTTTTTTTAAAAAAATTAATTTTAGAGAGTGGAGAGAGTGAGAATGGGAGAGGAGCGGCAGGAGGCATCAACTTGTAGCAGTTGCTTCTTGTATGTGCCTTGAGCGGGCAAGCCAAGGGTTTCAAACCAGCAACCTCAGCGTTCCAGGCCAATGCCCATCTACTGTGCCACCACAGGTCAGGCACATGTCCAAATTCAATTTATGAGCAAGACCAGTTGATTCTACTTACAAAATATATATAGGATCTGCCCACTTCTCTCCTTTTCCGTTGATTTTACTCTGTTCCCAGTAATCACTGTTTCTTCCTTAACATATTGCAAAAGCTCATAACTGTTCTACTTCCGTTCTTCAGCTCCTCTGCACAATGGAAATAATTTTCTTCTGATTTTACCTGTACTATTTCCCTTCCATAATACAGAATGAAGGTGGTGAAGGAAAAGACATTTGAAGGGGACTTAAAACATAGTTAACATTTTAGTTCTAGAAATTTTAAAAAAAAACATGTTTTCCAGAAAAACAGACAAGCATTGAAGAGACATGGAAATGAACAAACGTAAGAGAGTCCCTAGGGTTTTACTTGGTTATATCAAAAAGCACATTAATGTAAAGAGTAGGTAATAAGGTTAAGGATGAGCGACATGGAAAGCCTCTGATTTGATAGATCATTGAAATTTGGTAATTTCATTTAATGCTCAATATTGAGGAATAAAGCCAATTCTCCACTTGTGATTGATAAGCAAAAGCATAGATTAATATAAACTATATGGTAACTACGTACTTACGGTGATAATACTGTCACATAAACCTGTCATGAATCAAGTCTTTCTGTGTCTTTATCTCATAAATCATTACAGTGGCATCTGCTTCTTTGGCCAAACTAAAAGTAGATACCTGTTTTATACATCACATTTTTAAGTTTTTACTAATTTTTTAAATTTAGTATGTTAACATGGATTCAAGTGTCCCACTTAATATAACAACCTCACCCCCAACAACGTGCCCCATACACTCCCTTTGTCCCCCTTCCTCTAGCTCCCTCCACCTTTACTCTATGGGATTTACTGTCCTGTTATCTGTGTCTATGTGTTATGTATATATAATTTCTCTAATCCCTTCACCTTCTCTGATTCCATCCTCTTACCCCCCTTCCCTCTGACAGCTATCCCCCTGTCACTGGGAGCCCAAATCTGCCTCTATTCCATTCCTCAGTTCACTTTGTTCATTAGATTCCACATATAAGTGAGATCATATGATATTTGTCTTTCTCTGCCTGGCTTATTTCACTTAGCATAATAATCTCCAGGTCCATCTATGCCATCGCGAAAGGTAAGATTTCCTTTTTTTTTTGCAGCCGCATAGTAGTCTACTGCATATATGTACTACAGCTTTTTTATCCACTCATCCAATGATGGACACCTAGACTGTTTCCAGATTTGCCTATTGTAAACAATGCTGCAATATACATGAGGGGGCATATCTTACTTTGAATCAGTGTTTTGGGATTCTTAAGATATATTCTTAAAAGTGGGATAGCTGGGTCAAAAGGCAGTTCCATTTTTAATTTTTTGAATTAAAAAATTAAGAAACTCCATACTATTTTCCACAGTGGCTGCACAAGTCTGCATTCCCACCAGCAGTACAGGAGGGTTCCCTTTTCTCCACACCCTCGCCAGCACTTGCTGTGTGTTGTTTTATTAATGAGCGCTATTCTGGCAAATGTGAGTTGGTATCTCATTGTGGTCTTATTTTGCATTTCCCTGATGATTAGTGACATTGAACATTTTTTCAAATGCCTATGGGCCATATGTATGTCCTATTTAGAAAAATGTCTGTTCAGTTCCTTTGCCAGTCTTTTAATTGGATTGTTTACCTTCCTGGTGTTGTTTCAGAAGTTCTTTATAAATTTTTGTTATTAACCCCTTATCAGACATTTTGGCAAATATGTTCTCCCATTGTGTGGGTTGTCTTTTTATTTTGTTAATGGTGTCTTTTGCTGTGCAAAAGCTTTTTAGTTTGATAAAGTCCCATTTGTTTATTTTGTCCTTTATTTCACTTGCCAGTGGAGATACCAGCAAAAATATTGTTACAAGAGATATAGACAGTTTCCTGCCTATGTTTTCTTCCAAGACATTTATGGTTTTGTGACTTACATTTAAGTCTTTGAATCATTTTGAGTTTATTTTTGTGAATGGTGTAAGTTGGGGGTCATTTCATTTTTTTGTGTCCACCTGTCTGATTTTGTCAGCACCATTTATTAAGGGACTGTCTTTCCTCCATTGTATACCTTTGCCTCCTTTGTCAAATTTCAATTGACCATGAAGGTGTGGGTTTGGTTCTAGGTTCTCTGTTCTGTTCCTGTATGCCTGTTCTGAGGCCAGTATCAAGCTGCTTTGATAACAATGGCCTTGTAGTATAACTTGATATCAGCAAGTTTAATATCTCCCACTTTGTTCTTTATTTTCAAGACTTCTGAGGCTATTCAGGTTCTTTTTTGGTTCCATATATTTTCTTGAAATATTTGTTCTATATCTTTGGGGTATGCCATTGGTATTTTAATAGGAATTGCATTGAATCTATAAATTGCTTTGGGTAATATAGACATTTTAATGATGTTTATTCTTCCTATCCTTGAACCCAGTATATGCTTCCACTTGTTTGCATCTTCCTTGATTTCTTTTCTAAATGTCTTATAATTTTTTTAATACAATTCTTTTACCTCTTTTGTTAAATTTAATCCTAGGTACTTTATTTTTTTTGTTTTTGTTGTTGAAACTGAAAAGGATTGTTTTCTTAATTTCTCTTTCTGACAGTTTATTGTTGGTGTATAAAAATGCCACTGATTTCTGAATATTAATTTTACATCCTGACACCTTGCCGAATTAATTTATCAGGTCTAGTAATTGTCTGACTCAGTTTGTTTGTTTGTTTTTGACAGAAACAGAGAGAGAGTCAAAGAGAGGGACAACTAGGGACAGTCAGACAGGAAGGGAGAGAGATGAGAAGCATCAATTCTTTTTTGCGGTTCTTGGTTGCAACTTCTTAGTTGTTCATTGATTACTTTCTCATAAATGCCTTGACTGGAGGGCTACACAGAGCGAGTGACTCCTAGCTGAAGCCAGCAACCTTGGGCTTCAAGAAAGTGACCTTTGGGCTCAAGCCAGCGACCATGGGGTCATGTCTATGATCCCATGCTCAAGCCAGCGACCCCGCGCTCAAGCTGGTGAGCCTGTCCTCAAGCCAGATAAGCCTACGCTCAAGCCAGTGACCTCGGGGTTTCAAATCTGAGCCCTCTGCATCTCAGTCCATTGCCTCATTCACTGTGCCACCACCTGGTCAGGCTATCTGACTAAGTCTTTAGAGTTTTCTATGTACAGTCTTATGTCATCAGCACAAAATGACAGTTTTACATCTGCTTTTTCAGTATGGATGTCTTTCATTTCTTCTTATCTGATTGCTGTGGCTAGGACTTCCAGAACTATGTTCAATAAGAGTGGTGAAAGGAGGAACCTCTTTCTTGTTCCTGATCTTAAGGCAATTGCTTTTCATTTTTGTACATTGAGTATGATGTTGGCTGTCATTTTGTCATATATGACCTTTATTACGTTGAAGTATGTTGCCTGTATTCCTGCTTTGCTCAGAGTTTTAATCATAAATGGGTGCTGGATTTTATCAAATGCTTTTTCTGCATCTATTAATATAATCATGTGATTTTTTATTTTTCATTTTGTTTATTTGACGAATCAATATTTATTTATTTGAAAATATTGTACCAGCCTTACCTCCCTGGAACAAATCTCACTTGATCATGATATATGATCTTTTTACTGTATTGTTGAGAATTTTTTCATCTATATTCATCAGGGATACTGACCTAGAGTTTTCTTTCTTTGTAGTGTCCTTACTTGGTTTTGGAATGAGGATAATGCTTGCATCATAAAATAATCTTTGAAGTCTTCTCTCCTTCTGAATTTTTTGGAATAGTTTGAGAAGGATAAGTGTTAGTTCTTTGAATGTTTGGTAAAATTTTCCTCTGAAGCCATTCGGTCCAGAACTTTTCTTTGCTGGGAGTTTTTTTGATAATTATTTTAATTTCATTTGTTGTAATCAGTCTTTTTAGGTTTTCTGATTCTTCCAGAATGAGTTTTGGAAGAACAATGGTACCTTGATATACGAACAGACCAACATATGAAATTTTTTAAGATATGAGCTGCGACTCGGTCCATATTTTTGTTAGAGATCCGAGCAAAATTCCGAGATACGAGCATGATTCAGGAAGCTGCCACTAGTTGGCACGTTGGCTCACAGGTCCAGTATTGGCAATTTGATATATGAGTTAAATGACTTACGAGCTCAGTTACAGAATGAATTAAATTTGTATATCAAGGTACCACTTTGATGTGTTTCTAGGAATTTATCCTTTTTGCCTAGGATATCCAATTTTATGGCATGTAGATCTTCATAGCATTTTCTTTCAATTCTTTGTATTTCTGTGATTTCAGTTCTTACTTCTCCATTTTTATTTTTAATTTTATTTATTTCAGTCTTCTCTCTTTTTTTTTTCTTGATGAGTGTTGTTAAAGGTTTGTCAACCTTATTTACCTTTTCAAAGAACCATTTCTTGGTTTCATTAATCCTCTGTATTGTTTTTTTCGCCTCTAAGTCATTTATTTCCACTATGATCTGTATTATTTCCTTGCTTCTACATCCTCTGTGGACAAGGCCCAGCCACGGATGAGGACGATGGAGATGCAAAGACCCAACGCCAGGGACCAGGTTCAGTGACACTGATCTGCTTTATTCAGGAAGCAAGCCAGATTATATACACAGGTTCAGCCTATAGGGTGTTACAGCATGTTCTTCAAAGCCAATGGCTGAAAAGATCAGGGAGCTGCCTGGTTAGTGCCGAGTTTCTTCCTTACAGTGGGCGAGCTCCCTCCTGAGTGTGCCTAGGAGGGTTTCAGGGGCTGGAGTGTTCTTACAGCATTGCATCAGTCACAGCTGTTAGGAATGCACTCTGCGCTCTGCCTACAGTTCCCCCTTCTCTTTTAATTAGGGCCAATTGGACTTGATGAATGACAGCTTGCTGTTGTTTTCTCTCTGGGCAAGATAATGCCAGGGTGGGGAAAAGCAGCACAGATGTGGGGGTCCACCAGCGTCTGGGAGTCAGTGGTCACTACAACACACACAAGCAAGAATAGAGCACCAGGGCCTAGGGGCCCATCAGGTGCTGGAGTGTTCTTACAACATTGCATCAGCCACGGCTGTTAGGAATGCACTCTGCACTCTGCCTACAATCCTCTGGCCTTTATTTGTTGTTCTTTTTCTAGTTCCTTTAGGTGAAGGATTAGGTTGTTTATTTGAGCTTTTTCTTGCTTCTTAAGGTGTGCCTGTAATGCTATAAATTTCTCTGTCAGGACTGATTATGCTATACCCCATAGATGTGGGGTTGTTGTATGTTCATTTTCATTTGTTTTAAGGAAGTTTTTTATTTCTTCCTTGATCTCATTTTTAACCCATTCATTATTTAATAGCAGGCTATTTAGTCTCCAAGTGTTTGAATGTTTATCAGTTTTCTATTGTAGTTGATTTCTAGTTTCATGCCATTGACATCAGAGAAGATGCTTGACATAATTTAAATCTTAAATTTATTGAGAATTGTTTTGTGTCCTAACATGTGTTCTATCCTAGAAAATGTACCATGAGCACTTGAAAATAATGTATATTTGCTGCTTTCTGGTGAAAGATTTTGAAGATATCTATTAAATCCAGTTGATCTAGTATGTCATTTAATGCCACTCTTTCTTTCTTAATTTTCTGTCTGGAGAATTTATCCATTGATGTTAGTGGGGTATTAAAATCCCCTACTATTACATTATTGCTGTTGATCTCATTCTTTATGTCCATCAAAACCTGTTTTATATATTTAGGTGCTCCTATATTTATAATATTTATAATGGTGATATCCTCCTGTTGGATTACTCCCTTTATCATTATGTAGTGACTTTCTTTATCCATTACTATAGCCTTTGTTTTAGAGACTATTTTCTCAGATATAAGTATTGCTACCCCAGCTTTTTCTTTTTTCATTCCCATTTGCATGGAATACTTTTTTTCATCCCTTCACTTTCAGTCTATGTGTATCTTTAGTTCTGAGGTGGGTCTCTTATAGACAGCATATGTATGGGTCCTGTTTTCTTATTAATGCATCTACCTATGTCTTTTGATTGGAGTATTTAGTCCATTTATATTTAAGGTTATTATTGATATGTACTTATTTATTGCCATTTTATTTTTTAAATCTACAATCATTTTTCTCTCTATTTCTTTTCCTTTTCTCTTGCTATTGCAGGCCCCTTAACATTTCTTGCAATACTGTTTTTTTGTTTGTTTGGGTTTTTTTTTGGTAATGAATTTCTTGAGTCTTTTGTCTAGGAATCTTTTTATTTCTCCTTCAATTTTAAGTGAGAGCCTTGCTGGATAATGTGGTCTTAGTTTTAGATTCTTGTTTTGCATCACTTTGAATATTTCTTGCCTATCCCTTCTAACCTGAAGTATTTCTGTTGTGAAGTCAGATGTCATCCTTATCGGGGTTCCTCTGTAGGTAATTAACTCTCTTTTCTTGCAGCTTTTAGTATTCTTTCTTTGTCTCTTAACTTTGGCATTTTAGTTATGATTTGTCTTGGTGTAGGCCTCCTTGGGTTCCTCTTTACTGGGACTCACTTTGCTTCTTGAACTTGTGTTTTTCTTTATCAATCTAAGGAAATTTTCAGCTATGATTTGTTAAAATAGGTTCTCTATGCCTTGTTTATTCTTTTCTCTTTCAGGAACTGCCTATGATGTGAGTGTTGTTCCTCTTCATGTTGATGCAGAGGTATCATAGTTTCCTCAGTCTTTTTGAGCCTCTTTTCTTTCTTATTTCTCTGCATCTGTGCTTACATTTATCTTGTCCTCTAAATCACTGATTTGATCCTCCACTTCATCCAGCCAGCCTGCTGTTGATTTCTTCTAGATCAGTCTTCATTTCTGATACTGTATTTTTCACTTCTGGCTGGTTCTTTCTTGTTATTTCAGTGCCCTTTTTGATGCTTGCTAATTCCTTAAGTTCTCATGAGGTCATCTATTATTGCTTTCTCTAAGATCCTTGGCCATTCTAAAAAATCATTATTTTAAACTGCTTCAGGTAATTTGCTTACTACTATTTCATTTAGTTCTTTTTCTGGGGATTTCTCTTGTTGATTCCTTTGGGTCATATTTCCTTGTCTGCCCATTTTGTCTGTGTAGGTAGTGCTGTCTGACTTTGAAATTTGTTGTTGTGTCTTTATGAGGAAGATGGGCTCAGAGGTACTGTCCTCCAAGCTACCTGAGTTTCTTGCTGTAGAAAAGTTTCTTGAGGGTAGTATCTACCATCCTTTTTTACTTGAGTATTAAATGTGGTTGGTCCTTTCATGGGTGTGGTTATTCCTTTGACTGGCTGCTTCTAATGGACAATATTGATTATTTCTGTTAGACCCTGTTCAATGTCTGTCCTGTTGGGTCTATTTGTTCTCCACAGTATCTGGTGCCTGCAGGACTCTTTTATGGAGTGCTGCCTGTGTAGCTAGCTGAGTCTAGTGTTGTTGCTATCTGCCACCCACTGCTGGTTGTGTTGGTTCTGGGTATTCTTGGGTTGGCGTCAGCCATTGTTTGTAACCTGCTGTGGTCTACTCATCTGGAACTACTGTTCTGTTCATTGTTTGTGTCTGTGTTTTCTGAGCCTGCATAGTGTGGAATACTGTGGAAGGGGCCAATCTATGTATAAGGGTCAGCTTCCTCCTGCTTGGAAATGACAGCAGCTCTGTAAAAGCTCTAAGCCCCATAAGATTTGCCTTCACTTTTCAGCTGCTCCTTCTTCTCTTATAGCTGCCTGTTCTTCCCACAAAGTCTTCTGTAGAAAGACTGTAGTGTGGGCTCAGACTAGCCTCCCCCACCAACCCTTCTACAGGTTGCAAGCTTGATGTGTTAGGGCATCTAAGGTTTGGAATACAAGGTTAGTGGGAACCCCTACTTCAGGGGTCTCTTGGTCAGGAGCTCAGTATGGAAAAAGCAGCCTCTACTCCAGAGCTTAATACCTCAACCACTGCTGGATACTTCAGTTCTATTTCCCTCAGTGAGTTGTGCAGCAGGTTCAAATTTGGTTGAGCCGACAGTCCACTCTGCGAAAGTTCTTCTAGCTGCTGAGCCCTAGTCTCAGGGAGAAAGACTGAGAGAGTCCTCCCCTCATACTGACTGTGCCCCCTTAGAAAGTGGCTAAACCCCTCCACCAGACCCAACAATAAGCTTGCAGGGACCCACACTTCAAATGTCTGTGCTCCAAGCTTCTCTACCTTTCCTTGTGAATCTTAATCTAGCAGGGCAGAATATCTAGCACCAGGGCTGGCTGACTATGAAGCTACACCCGGTTCAATGCATATGAGCCACTGTGCCAGTGATGACCACAGAGAGTGGAACTCATCTCACCTGGGTCCAGTTGCCAATGAGCCCTCCCTTACAACATGCCACCAGCAAGGGTTGTTAGGTCCTGAACCAATGCTCTCCATAGCTGGCCACTGGATGTGCTGGCCCTTGGCCTCTATAAAGCCAGTAGCCATGGTCACTATCACAGCCGCCTGGCCCATGCTGGTTTGCATTTGATTCAAACAGATGGTAATAAAACAGTGGAGCCAAGAACTGGTGGGCCATTAGCTTTAATCCTAGCTTGCACCCAGCGGGCAAGAAATACACACAGTGGGAAAACACTTCCCTTTCCATTCAGGGCTCCCAAAGCCACTGACTTATCTGAGTTTTTTAAAATCAAAGATTTCTACCTCACCAGCCTTATTCACCTCTGTTCTTCATCTCCTTCTCTCTGCACAAACTCTGCCCAAATTGCTTCTCCTTCAGCACTGAGCCATTTTGGCTGCTTCTCCTCTCCTCCATGTGGCCTTTCTCTGCTCTCTTCCAGCATGGGCTCCTCTGCCCCATTTTATAGTGTAGAAACCAAAACCTTTCATCTAATATACAAACAAAGAATTCTCTGATACAAAGTCACTTATCTGAGTTATAATGGGATTCCTGATGAGGGTGCACCACCCCACATCAAGCAACAATCAAGGGTGTAGGGAAAAGCTTAGTTTTGAAAAGATCTTAGTATTAAAAGGTTGGGAAAGGCTTAGTCTTAAAACTAAGCCTTAGGCTATAAGGACCCTGCCTGCTAACAGCCTGTCCCCCACACGCAATGCAAACTATAAGCAAGCAAACATATAAATATATATCATATTTATAAACTTATTTGAACAACATTCCACTCCTTTTGCTCACTTCACAATCTAAAGCACAGGTATTTCTGCACAAGGAAATTAGGCACATTACACAAATTACAACAACATGACAAATCATACAAGTTCAATAATTACGAAGGTACATTTCACCAGTCTCTGAGCACTTTGCCAAAAGTAAAAATGTCCTCGGCCTTCTTTTTAGCCATTTGAAAATCTTCCCAGGGCAGGGCCTCCAGAAAAGCCACCCCCCACGCCCATCAGAGTATTACACATTGTCCAAAATCCGTAAGTCCATCCAACAAAGGAACCAGTGCCCACTCCGGTCATAATTCAGTAATCAATCCAAGCACATGAGGCCTCAGCCATACCCCTCATTCATGTCATCCTGGCAGGTCTTACACTGTCCCAAAGAGGAGCATGTGACAATGGCAGTCACCATTTCCATCTCTGTTCTGAAGAGCATTATGGCATCCACCCCTATGCCCCCAAATCGTAGACCTACCAGGGGCATAGTAGGTACTCCTTGCTGCTGGGCTCTCACCTTCTGGGGACTGTGGATTAAAACTCCAGCCCAATTCTCCTTATTTTCCAAAAAGGAAATGAAAACACCAGCTCCTATTGCCAGACTCAAGCCCCGAGCTGCCGCCACCTTCTTCTCAGCAGGGCTTGCAACCTCAGTTCCGGCCTCAGCCCCGGCCTCCCACCACTGCTGGCTCTCCACAACATCCAGGGCATGCTACAACTCACGAACCTGTGATTCCTTCTCCAGTCACTGCTCCATTTCCAAGCAAATCTCACGAACCTGGTTGACCTCTTCCTCCAGTGCTTGCTCCAGCTCTAGCGTCATTATATATTTCCCCCATGTTTGCTCCAGCTCCTTCCACTGCTCATTTTGCAGGTCCTGGGCAGCCTCTTCCACAAACTCTTGGTTTCCTCACACATGGCTGTAAAAGTCAGTCAGCATACGGCCCCCAAAATGACAGCCATTGGAAACCATAATAGTAGCCAATCCTCCACTGCTCAAAGGTGGTGGTGGCTCTATACCGATCTATATCAAATCCTGCCAACTATGCCAAATGTAAAGCCAGTAGCCACGGCCACCATCACAGCCACCTGGCCCATGCAGGTTCACATTTGATTGAGACAGACGGTAATGAAACAACAGAGCCAAGAACTGGTAGGCCATTAGCTTTAATCTTAGCTTGCACCTGGCGGGCAAGAAATACAAACAGTGGGAAAACACTTCCCTTTCCATTCAGGGCTCCCAAAGCCACTTACTTATCTGAGTTTCCTAGAATCAAAGATTTCTACCTCACCAGCCTTATTCACCTCTGTTCTTCATCTCCTTCTTTCTGTACAAACTGCTTCTCCTTCAGCACTCTGCCATCTTGGCTGCCTCTCCTCTCCTCCACGTGGCCTTTCTCTGCTCTCCTACTGCATGGGCTCCTCTGCCACATTTTATAGTGAGAAATCACTTATCTGAGTTATAATGGGATTTCTGATGAGAATACACCACCCCCACATCATGCAACAGTCAAGGGTGTTAGGAAAAGCTTAGTTTTGAAAAGATTTTATTATTAAAAGGGTGGAAAAGGCATAATATTAAAACTAAGCCTTATGCTATAATGACCCTGCTTGCTTACAGCATGTCCCCCACATGCAATGCAAACTATAAGCAAGCGATATATATATTATATTTATAAATTTAAGAGGGAACCTGGCACAGATCAGTTGGTGACACTGCCTGTGACTGGCCCTCAGAAACCTTCTTGGAGCTACAAGCAATCCAGAGTCTGTGGTTGCTTCTGCTGAACCCAGGTGCACATGGAAATACCAAGCTGCACACCTATACTTACATTTATGCACACTGGCCCTGGGGGAAGGTGAGCAAAAGGCCAAGGTTCCCTGAGCCTCGCCCCCTGCAGCTTCTGTTCACTGGATGCTTCTTTGGCTGGGCCACTGAAAAAAATCTCACCTATCACAGCAACCTCCCGCAGTGAGCAGCCCTCTAGACCAGGGGTCCCCAAACTATGGCCCGCGGGCCACATGCAGCCCCCTGAGGCCATTTATCCGGCCCCCGCTGCACTTCCGGAAGGGGCACCTCTTTTATTGGTGGTCAATGAAAGGAGCACATTGACCATCTCATTAGCCAAAAGCAGGCCCATAGTTCCCATTGAAATACTGGTCAGTTTGTTGATTTAAATTTACTTGTTTTTTTTTTAAATATTGTATTTGTTCCCGTTTTGTTTTTTTACTTTAAAATAAGATATGTGCAGTGTGCATAGGGATTTGTTCATAGTTTTTTTATAGTCCGGCCCTCCAATGGTCTGAGAGACAGTGAGCTGGCCCCCTGTGTAAAAAGTTTGGGGACCCCTGCTCTAGACCCTCAGTCCCAGCTCGCTCCTGGGAATGGAGAAGCCCTTTCCACATCTCCATCCTTCCTACCAGTCTCAGTGTGCCTTCCTCTGTGATCCTTGGTTATGAACTCTTCTTCATTTAGTCCAAAGTTGATTTTTCAAAATGATGGTTCTGGGAGGTGGCAGTTAGAATATCTGCCTACCCTGTTGCCATCTTGGAATCTTTTGCTTCACCCATCTTTTTCTTTAAGAGAGGAAGAATATCTTATTTCTAAGTTGCATAATTAAAAAATCCCTGCTTCCCATGTATTTTTTTCTTTTGAGAGATAATTCTTTTAATTAGAAATTTTGTGGTAGAGGCTATATCTTACATTTTATTCAGTGTTAACAAGTAGATATATAAATAACCTTTCAAATAGTATTTCAATGATACAAAACTGACTATCTTATTTCAAGGCTCAGAATACCTTGTCAATTTTTAAAATTGATTATTGATTATGTTGTGTTCTTGCCCAATTCATATGTCTAGAAAAAGAGAGAAATGTAAATGTCTCCCAAATTCTATGCAAAAACTTTATTGTCAGCATTACTCCTATAGCTTATGCTTAACTTATATCACTATTGACCACTGTCACCACTTCTCAACAGATTTAAAAGTCCTTGGGAAAGGGAAAGTTGTTTCACCTTAAAATAAATATTTGATCTAAGTAATTAAGACAGACATTAAGAACTGAGCACCAGGGCATCTGTGATTGTTATGTAATAATGGTGTAATATAAATATATTGTAAATGAATAACTGACTTAGGCATGAAGTCAATTCATAACCTTCTGGTCCTTAGAGCTTCAGACAGTAAAGCAATTAACACTTTGGAAGTCTGTGGCCAAGAAGTGTCCTTTGCAAGACAGGCAATCAATTAGACTGTGAGTCGGCTGAGCAATTTAAGGATTCCAAGAAAATATTTCAAAGAAAGTCAATTTAATTTCTAATAACTATATTGGTAAGACTACACGCATAAAAACTGCCAAAGTCAATAAATTATGTGTCATAGGGTAATTTTCACAATTGAAAGAGTATAAAAAAAGGAAAAAGACTTTTTTTCTATAACCTCAAGGTCATTAGAAACATACTCTCCCTCAAACAAGGTACTGTTTTTAACTTAAAGAAATTATTATAAGTTTATTTTATAAGATGTTAGATATTATTTATCATTTTATCTCCAAGTATTACACATGCATTTTGAATAGATACATAAATATATAGATCATAAATATTTTAATTAGATATAGATAAAATTTTAATTATTTGAGATCATTTTTCTGCAAAGATGAGGGAAAGACAAATGGACAGTGGATATTTCAACTAAAATATATTTTTAAAAAAATAAAAACTAATGAATATCTGAACTTTTTCTGTGTTCAATCCCTACTACCACCACCATTTATTATTATTATTATTATTATTATTAAATTTAATGCAGTGACATTGATAAATCAGGGTACGTATGTTGAGAGAAAACATCTCCAGATTATTTTGACATTTGACTATGCTGCATACCCCTCACCAAAGCCAAATTGTCTTCCACCACCTTCTATTTGGTTTTCTTTGTGCCCCTCTTCTCCCCCCAACCCCTCTCTCTCCTTCCTTGTCCCATCGCCCCCCACCGCCCTCCCCCATTACTATCACATTCTTGTCCGTGTCTCTGACTCTAATTTTTATGTCCCCTCTATGTATAGATTCATATACTTTTAGTTTTTTCTGATTTACTTATTTCACTCCGTATAATGTTATCAAGGTCCATCCATGTTGTTGTAAATGATCCAATGTCATCATTTCTTATGGCTGAGTAATATTCCATAGTATAAATGTATCAAATCTTTTTAATCAACTCGTCCTCTGATGGACACTTGGGCTGTTTTCAGATCTTCACTATTATGAACAATGCTGCAACAAACATGGGGGTGCATTTCTCCTTTTGGAGCAGGTCTATGGTGTTCTTGGGGTATATTCCTAAAAGTGGGATAGCTGGGTCAAAAGGCAGTTCAATTTTCAATTTTTTGAGGTATCTCCATACTGTTTTCTACAGAGGCTGCACCAGTCTGCATTCCCACCACCAGTGCAGGAGGGTTCCCTTATCTCCACATCCTCCCGAGCACTTATTCTGTGTTGTTTTGTTGATGAGCACCATTCTGACTGGTGTGAGGTGATATCTCATTGTGGTTTTAATTTACATTCCTCTAATGATTAGTGATGTTTACATTTTATCATATGCCTGTGGCCATCTGTATGTCCTCTTTGGAAAACTGTCCATTTATTATTATATTTTTTGATTGGATTGTTTGTCTTTCTGGTGTTGAGATTTACAAGTTCTTTATAAATTTTGGTTATTAACCCCTTATCAGACCTATTGTCAAATATGTTCTCCCATTGTGTAGTTTGTCCTTTTTCTGTTCTTATTGTCTTTAGCTGTGCAAGAGCTTTTTAGTTTGATATAGTCCTATTTGTTTATCCTGTCTTTTATTTCACTTGCCTGTGGAGATAAATAGGCAAATATATTGCTGTGAGAGACATCAGAGAGCTTACTGCCTATGTTTTCTTCTAAGATGCTTATGGTTTTATGGCTTACATTTAAGTCTTTTATCCATTTTGAGTTTATTTTTTGAATGGTGTAAGTTGGTGGTCTAGTTTCATTTTTTTGCAGTTAGCTGTCCAATTTTCCCAACATCATTTACTAAAGAGGCTTTATTTCATTGTATGCCTTACCTCAAATATCAGTTATCCATAGAGCTGTGGGCTTATTTCTGGGCTCTCCATTCTGTTCCATTGATCTAAATGCCTATTCTTATGCCAGTACCATGCTGTTTTGAGTACAATGGCCTTGTAGTATAACTTGATATCAGGAAGTGTGATACCTCCCACTTTATTCTTCTTTTTTAAGATTGCTGAGGCTATTCGTGTTCTTTTTTGGTTCCATATAAATTTTTGGAATATGTGATCTATATCGTTGAAGTATGTCATTGGTATTTTAATTGGTATCACATTGAATTTATACATTGCTTTGGGTAATATAGACATTTTAATGATGTTTATTCTTCCTAACCATTACCATGGTATATGTTTCTACTTGTTTGTATCTTCCTTAATTTCTTTTATCAATGTTTTATAATTTTCTGAGTACAAGTCTTTAGTCTCATTGGTTAAATATACTTCTAGGTACTTTATTTTTTTGGTTATAATCGTGAAGGGGATTGTTTCCTTAATTTTTCTTTCTGACTGTTCATTGTTGGCATATAAAAATGTCTCTGGGCCCAGGCCGGTTGGATCAGTGGTAGAGCATGGGCCTGGCATGTGGGCATCCTGGGTTTGATTCCCGGCCAGGGCACACAGGAGAAGTGCCCATCTGCTTCTCCAACCCTCTCTTTCTCCTTCCTCTCTGTCTCTCTCTTCCCCTCCTGCAGCCGAGGCTCCATTGGAGCAGAGATGGCCCGGGTGCTGAGGATGGCTCTGTGGCCTCTGCCTCAGGTGCTAGAATGTCTCTGGATGTGAAAGAGCAAAGCCCCAGAGGGGCAGAGCATCGGTCCCTGGTGGGCATGCCAGGTGGATCCCAGTCAGACGCATGCGGGAGTCTGTCTGACTGCTTCCCCGTTTCCAGCTTCGGAAAAATGAAAAAAAAATGTCTCTGATTTCTGAGTATTAATTTTATATCCTGCCACTTTGCTGAATCCATTTATCAGGTCCAGTAATTTTTGACTGAGACTTTAGGATTTTCTATATACAATATCATATCATCTGCAAATAATGATAGCTTTACTTCTTCTTTTCCAACTTGAATGCCTTTTATTTCTTCTTGTTGTCTGATTGCTGTGGCTAGGACTTCCAGAACTATGTTGAATAAGAGTGGTGAAAGGGGGAAACCCTGCCTTCTAATTTTTGCCCATTGAGTATGATGTTGGCTGTGGGTTTGTCATAGATGGCCTTTATCATGTTGAGGTATGTTCCCTGTATTCCCACTTTGATGAGAGTTTTGATCATAAATCGCTGCTGGATTTTATTAAATGCTTTTTCTGCATCTATTGAAATTATCATGTGGTTTTTCTCCTTCCTTTTGTTTATATGATGAATCACATTGATTGATTTACAAATATTGTACCAGCCTTGCCTCCCCAGAATAAATCCCACTTGATCATGGTGTAGGATATTTTTATATATTGTTGGATCCAGTTTGCTAATATTTTGTTGAGGATTTGAGCATCTATATTCATCAGGAATATTGGCCTATAATTTTCTTTTTTGTGTTGTCTTTGCCTGGTTTTGGAATCAGTTTTATGCTCGCCTCATAAAAGGAGCTTGGAAGTCTTCCTTCCTCTTGAATTTTTTGAAATAGCTTGAGGAGGATAGGAGTTAGTTCTTTTTTGAATATTTGATAGAATTTACTTGTGAAGCCATCAGCCTGCGGACTTTTCTTTGTTGGGAGTTTTTTGATAACTGTTTCGATCTCATTTGGTGTAATCATTCTGTTTAGGTTTTCTGATTTTTCCAGATTGATTTTTGGAAGATTGTATGTTTCAAGGAATTTGTCCATTTCATCTAGGTTGTCTAGTTTTTTGGCATACAGTTCTTCATAGTATTCTCTTAGGATATTTTGTATTTCTGTGTGTCATTTGTTATTTCTCCATTCTCATTTCTAATTTTATTTATTTGAGTCCTCTCTCTTCTTTTCTTGGGGAGTCTAGTTAAAGGTTCATCGATCTTGTTTACCTTTTCAATGAACCAGCTCCTAGTTTTATTGATCCTGTGTATTGTTTCTTTAGCCTCTATGTCATTTATTTCTGCTCTGATTTTTATTATTTTCTTCCTTCTACTACATTTGAGCTTTACCTGCTGTTCTTTTTGTAGTTCTTTTACATGCAAGGTTAACTTGCTTATTTGAGCTGTTTCTATTTTCTTGAAGTGTGCCTGTAGTGCTATGAACTTCCCTCTCAGTACTGGCTTTGCTGTGTCTCATAAATTTTGACCTGTTGTATGCTCATTGTAATTTGTTTCAAGAATTTTTTTATATTTTTTCTATGATCTCACTTTTAACCCATTCATTATTTAACAACCTGCTATTTAGTTTCTATGTGTTTGTTGAGTTTTTTAGCTTTTCTGTTGTGGTTGATTTCTAGTTTCATACCATTGTGATCAGAAAAAGTGCTTGATATTATTTCAGTCTTCTTAAATTTGTTGAGACCACTTTTGTGCTCTAAGATGTGGTCTATCCTAGAGAATGTACCATGAGCACTTGAAAAAAATGTATATTCTGCTGCTTTAGGGTGAAAGGTTCATATTTCCTGCAGCATTGGTTTGGTTGTAATGAATTCCTTGAGTTTTTTGTTTTGTTTTTTTGTCTGGGAAACTTTTTATTTCTCCTTCAATTTTAATTGATAGCCTTGCTGGATATAGTCTTGGTTGTAGGTTCTTGTTCTGCATTACTTTGAATATTTCTTGCCCATCCCTTCTGGCCTCAAGAGTTTCTGTTGGGAAATCGGATGTCTTCCTTATGGGGGCTCCTTTGTAGATGACAGTTTTTTTTTCTCCATCAGCTTTTAATATTTTCTCTTTATCACTTATCTTTGGTGTTTTAATTATAATGTGTCTTGGTGTAGGTTTCTATGGGTTTCTCTTTAATGGAGTTCTCTGTGCTTCTTGAACTTGTGAGAGTTTCTCCTGCATTAATTTAGGGAAATTTTCAACTATAATATGATTGAACAAAGTCCCTTGTTCTTTCTCTTCTTCTTCAGGAACCCCTATGATGCAGATGTTATTTCTCTTCATGTTGTCACAGAGCTCTCTAAGAGTTTCTTCAGACTTTTTGAGTCTCTTTTTTTTCTTCTCTGCTTTTATGCCTTTATTCCAGTTGTCCTCCAACTCGCTGATTCGATCCTCAGCTCTATCCATCCTGTTTTTAATTCTTTCCATTGTGGTCTTCATTTCTGATATTGTATTTTTCATCTCCTACTGATTCTTTTTTAATATTTCAATATCCTTTTTTTATACTTGCTATTTCTTTATTTAGGTGTTCATAATGACCACCCATTGTTGATCTAAGATCCCTAAGCATCCTTACAATTATTATTTTGAACTCCACATCCAGAAGTTTGGTTATTTCCATTTCACTCAGTTCATCTCCTGAAGGTTTCTCTTGTGGTTTCATTTGGATTGCACTTCTTTGTCTTCTCATTATGTCTGTGTTTTGTTTGCAGAGCTGATTGAGTCTATGCTTGGTATTGTCTGCCTCCAGTTTTCAATTGTGTTATTTCCAGGTCTTCTTGGGTTGGCATCAGCTATTATTTGTAATCCACTTTCGGATTTGGGCTGCTTTGAGGTTTTGATTTGTTTGTTTTTTTAACAGGTGATAGTCTTGTTTACTGATCTCAGCAGGGGGCTTCCTTGAAACTGTATCCAGGAATGCGGTGGGTGTTACCTGAGATTCTGAAGTCCTCTTCTACCGGATCATCTCTCTGGGCACAGAATGTTTTATCAGCTTCAGGAGGGGGAGGAGGTATATCTCAGCTTTCCATGGAGACCTCAGTTAATGCCCTTCCTCCCCACTTCTTGTTTTCAGCTGTGTCTTGTTGTGCTGATTGGAACTGGAGAGATGTCTAGAGATCTGTGATCTGGAAGCACTTTTATCTTGTGTTATGTTGAAGGATCAGTCCCTCCCCCAGCTATGGCTGCCTCCAGCACTGGATGAGTCAGCTTTTAAGGTTATCCTCTGCATTCCTCTGCCCCTCACTATCTGTCCCTCTCTCTCCCTTTTCCTCTTGGAATACAAGCCAGTCCTTTCAACACACCTCACTCCCTGGTCACCAGGCAAGTGGCTGTGAGCAGTATTTTCTGCTCTTTTCCATGGAGTGAGAGCCCCTCTGGGTTCTCAGCCTCACACCCCCCTCAGTTCCTGTTAGTAAGGGAGATTCAGGTGCTCCCCACCAGGTATGTTGGGGCTTCTTCTTTGCTCCTTGGTTTTTGAGAGCTGTTCTTGTAGTCCAGAGTTGGTTTTTCATGCTGATTATTTCTATATTGATTTGTATTTTAGTTTGGTAGTGAGAGCTGGGAGTCTGTACATCTGCTTACTCAGCTGCCATCTTCCCCTCGGTCCCCACCACCATTTTTGACCAGATATTATATGACCAGGTTTATTTTAAAATTGTGTATTCATTTTTATAATTAGGACATAATGCTTCTTTGTAAAAAAATATATCAATAATTACTTCTGAGAATGTAAGCTCCTAGCAGTGATTAAAAGAACTCTTTCTATGATCATCCATTTATAAGTGGTCCCTGCAAATGTCTTTCTGAAAAAATTTCAGAAAAATTTTTTATATTTTTATTCATACTTCTTCTTCTGCAATTACAATTAAGAGGATTATAATTAAAGATAGTTAATTAAAAAAAACAATAAAAGGGACAAAGGAATAGGTGTATCTTCCCCTTGAGAAAAGTCCAGTAATAAAAGTTGTTACTGTTTTCTTAACTAAATTTCCATATAATCATCTTTTTTTTCCCCTCAGAAACAGAAAGAGAGTCAGAGAGAGGGATAGATAGGGACAGACAGACAGGAAGGGAGAGAGATGAGAAGCATCAATCATCAGTTTTTCATTGCAACACCTTAGTTGTTCATTGATTGCTTTCTCATATGTGCCTTGACCAGGAGCCTTCAGCAGACTGAGTAACCCCTTATTCAAGCCAGCGACCTTGGGTCTAAGCTGGTGAGCTTTGCTCAAACCAGATGAGCCTGTGCTCAAGCTGGCAACCTTGGGGTCTCGAACCTGGGTCTTCTGCATCCCAGTCCAATGCTCTATCCATTGCACCACCTCCTGGTCAGGCTAATCATTTTTCCTATAATCACAGAAATTCAGGGTTAGAAGAGCTCTCAAAAGTTTTCCACTCTGTATTTTCATGAGCTATGGAGAGATAAGAAAACTATTTTATCTGGAATTATATAACTAAGACAAATCATAATTAGCTTTAAATGTTCTAGAAACCTTATTAGGTTTAAAGGGATGCCAGTGCAGTGAAGTAGAGATATCCTGGCCTTAAAAGTGAGACAGGTCTAGGTTGGAATTCTGGGTTGGCCATCCCCATAATGGTCAAGTTATCTAATCTTCTGAGTCCAAGTTTCTTCATATATAAAATGCAGCTGTTCATATTCACATTTTTAGTGTTATAAACATAAAATTCACTCATTCTTTCACTCAGTCATTATTATTTAACTATAATATTCAAACATTTTATTAGATATTAGAATTTGAGTATAACTGAGACATAGTTATAGTCCTCAAGGAACTCATAGTCCAATTGAGGGAGTCAGGTTTAAACCTGATGATGATCCACTGTCCATTCTCCCAACATTGTATAATAATTAACCCCAAATTTTCCTCTGGGCATATGGACTCACAGAAAACAAATTATATTTTCCAGCCTCCTTTCAGTGAGATATGGACATAATGCTTTGTTCTAGTCAACAGAATACAAGCAAGAAGAATTCTGAACAAATTTCTAGTTATGTATTTATAGAGAAAAAGCATGTTCACCTTTTTCCCACTTTCTTCTATCACACTTCTTGGAACAATATAATGGAGTGGAGCCATTCTGGATAAAATTATCATACAACCTTTGATGATCTATCCCAAAAATGGTATCTGAGAGAAAATACACTTCTGTCTTGTTTAATCCACTGTCATTTAGAGTCTATGTTAAATACAACTGCAGTTTAGAAATACAGGTTATACCCAGAAGGCAATGAGAATCAATGGTAAGTTTTCTTAAGGAAGTAATTTGGTCAGCTTTCTTTTTTTGGACTGATTACTCTGGTTCAGTCTAGAGAATTGATGGTGGAGAACCACAAGATCATAAGAAGGGAGAAAATTTAGGAGATTTTTATTCATTCATTACAGAGCGAGATTATGATAAAAGTACTAAATATGGAAAGATTCAGAAAGACTCAGAAGATAATAGATCTCTAGAAATACAAATCTAGTTAGGTATAGAGGAAAGTAATAGATACAGGGAAAAGACACAGGTTTTTTGCTTATGCAGCTGAGTAGGTGGTGGTATTATTCACTGATATAAGGAACATAGAATGCAGTTAATTAAATGAATCATTTAATGCACTTGATACATAGGAGGTGATCAGTAACTGTAGCTATGATTTGTGAATTTGCTGCTGCTTCTTGCAGTGGGTTGTATTACAGAACGAAAACCCTAAGTTTAGGAAACCTGAACCTTTTATAATGGACCATGAGAAAGCATGCATTTTGCTCTAGATGAAGATATTGTCTCTATTTTCAATAGAAACATCTTTGAAAATATACATAAAAAATAAAAATGATCAGTGTTTCATTTGCTAGATTTCTAGAAATGCAAAAGATTCATGGAAAACTGTCTGCTGATATTAACAAAACTCTGAGACCTGCCTTTGTCTCCTGCTTAATAGAGTTATCAAATCTTACATAGTGATATATGAACCTTTTTTTTTTTAGTTCTTAGGTCCAGATTGCATTCTTTTTTTTTTTTTTGTATTTTTCTGAAGCTGGAAACCGGGAGAGACAGTCAGACAGACTCCCCCATGTGCCCGACCGGGATCCACCCGGCACGCCCACCAGAGGGCAACGCTCTGCCCACCAGGGGGGATGCTCTGCCCCTCTGGGGCGTCACTCTGTCACGACCAGAGCCACTTCAGTGCCTGGGGCAGAGGCCAAGGAGCCATCCCCAGCGCCCGGGCCATCTCTGCTCCAATGGAGCCACGCTGTGGGAAGGGAAGAGAGAGACAGAGAGGAAGGAGAGGGGGAGGGGTGGAGAAGTAGATGGGCGCTTCTCCTGTGTGCCCTGGCCGGGAATCGAACCCGGGACTTCTGCACGCCAGGCCGACGCTCTACCACTGAGCCAAGCAGCCAGGGTCTACTCACTTTCAGTTATATAACAGAATGAAAGAAACAAGTTTAGGGGAAAAAGAAACAATAATATTGAAACATCATCAGCCCAATGCAATGTGGAATGTAGTTAGCCCTTTTTACCTACACATTAATCATGACAGAACCAGAAATGGATATGCAGCCTTGTTCAGAAGTGTCTCACAGAATTGCTTTAGGACTCTGAGTCATAAATAAAGCTCTTAGCTTAATGAGTTGGTAACATTTTGCAGATTTGCTTAAAACACGTTGCTTTCCAGACTGTATCAACAGACTCCAATAGTTCTTGCCAACACACTCATCCTAAACAATTACATTAAGATCCGTAAGGCCGTGTTTACAGTTCTGAGAAATGAATGCATTGTTAATGGGCCATAAACTATCTTCTGACTCAATGGCTTGGCTTTTTGAAATTTGTGTAATAGTCAACAGGAAATTTCCAACATCTCCTTGGCATGGAAATGGAATTAGCTTCAGGACTATAAAACCAAATGCTGAGAAACATCCTTTTCATACATTTCCAATATGATGTGCTTTTTATATAGAATAAAACAATTTACACATTTTAAAGGAAGATCATTGCTATAGTTTAGAATAGTTTTATATATTATAACAAAAAGTAATTAATTATGATGACCCCTATAAAAGTCCTACATGTACAATACCGTCAATTTTTCTCAAATACTATAGTTTTTCAAACCTCTTGTGAAATAGTTGCATCAGTGAGTCACAAATAGTCTGTGAACAGACATTCATGGTGGTTTCATGCTTGTCATGCTTGTTATTCTATTTTCTGGTTGCCAAAAGCCCAAGTTACTCCAGACTACTGTTTTTATATTCCTATAAAACTGTGATTGCCTTTTCTACCTATTTTCCATCTTCTTACCTCTCTCTGTCCCATTTCTCTGTGTTTCTGCTTCATTCCCTTCTCACCGCAGGCATCCTTTTTGTCTTTTAATTTCTTCTTTCCAGATGTTCCCCTTTCTGTTGCTGATAATTTCCACTTGTCTCAATGCATTTTTTCAATTAACCAAATCATGCTTTGCAAACTTTACTCCCTGTACAGTTTTAGTTTTTCGTTGCCAGATTTCTTCCCAATTTTGTAATCTCTCAATAATGTAATCATGACATTTATGTTTTTATATGTATAATAATCTGCAAATTTGAGCAAGAAATTATTCTGGGTATCGTATAAATAGCAAGATATCAAGGAGTTTTTCATCTCTAAAAGAAGCCATGTCACAATTCTAATAATACGCTTAACATAAATGCTCTTTGTTTTGGGTCTTTGATTTGATAGGTGGCAAACATATGGGGGAAACTGTGTCTTTCGCTTTGGGAGCCCATTAGAAGTCTAGGAGAAGGAAGGGAAAATTGGCTTTGATCCATTTTAGGCCCTGGCCTGGTGGTTCAGTGGATGAAGTATTGACCCAGCATTCCATAGTTCGACCCCTGGTCAGAGCACATACGAGAAGCAATCAATGATTACACACTAAATGGAACAACTAAGTGAAATGAGTTGATTCTTCTCTCTATGATTCTCTCTCTCTTTCTTTCTCTCAAATCAATGGAAAAATTTTTAAAGAACAGTAATGAAGATGATGTAGTATTGAAGGCTGTTAAAGAAAGCAGTCTTCACAGTCCTGGTGCCTGGCACGCTACTTGTCCTGAGACTGGTATTGTAGGCAATAGTAATAATAGTAAATATATATTCTTTACATTTTAGGCATTATTTCAAACATGCAACTAATATTATCTCATTTATAAAACTTTTGAAAGTAAGACCAATTAATTTCCCTCACTTGATGGATAAGGACAACCAGCTATAAAAGGTTAAGTAAATTTTTCAAAATGATACAATCAATAAGGAATGAATTCAGACTAAAACCCAGCCAGTATGGTTCCAGAACATCCATTCTCACCTCAAAAACAAATGACAGGACCAGGGAATTCCTTGTATCTGCTTTTTCTACTTTATCTGTATCTTTGATTCTTTCCTGCCACATGGTTGTATCCTCAAGAGGCTTACACTAATGAACCCACTTACAATTGCAGCACTCCTGACCACCAAAACTTTTGATTACTCATTCTGACCCTTTATTATCCCAAAGAAATCACTTACAGTCTGAGCACCTCAAGCCACCACTTTCTCACTGAAAGCTTCTATTGGCTGATCCTGAATGAGTTATACTCAGGTCTCTATGACACGTGGCTTGTATATTCTTATGATACTTTTAGACTACAAACACATATTATCCATCTCTGTAGGAACAGTGTGAACCTTCTACTAGCACTGTTTAGATTAGACTCTAGAACCAGGGGCTAATCTTCATGTACAAATGACACAATGTTAGCTTCATAAAAGAATAGATGACCTATGATAAAAATTCAGGTGTCTTATTTTTATGCTCAGAAAACACTCAAACTCTGTTCTAGGTTGATCTTTATAACTTTCTAATAAAAAAATTATACCCGCTCCTTTATATAAAAATGCCATTTACCTAAAAACAAAAAGTCCTGAACTTGGATAGGAATATGCCAGTATTTTTATAGTATGTATACTATTTATAGAATTGCTATACTAGAAGGAATACTGCACTAGAATCAAATCCCTCAGCTCTTTGAATAACTTTAGTACCAAAGAATTGTGTAATCAGGGACAAGTCATTTGTGTGTGTGCATAAGCTTCAGATTTCTCTTCTATATATTTAGATAACTCAACTAGATGATTTCTAAGCTTCTTACAATTCTCAAATTTTATAATTCTCTAAAATATTCAGAGAAGCTAAAATATAGTGGTCCTGGTAACTGTAGAGTTTGAATATTTTTGCAGCTGTGAGGAAATTATAAGTAGGATGACTATATGTTCTTTGCTTTGGATATTCCCAATTTACAGTATACCTTAATAATTATTCATAACAGCCCTTTTAGCTTCTATTACTTTAATTATTCTTGATTAACTTTCACCTTGTGTTAATTTCCATCTTTAGGATTGAAAGTTAATTCCTATTGTCATTCTTAAATTCCAGTTTTATGAACATACAGCACTGTGTAAGTTTAATGTTAGAGTTTAGTGACTTGACATACATACATTATAAAATGATGACCACAGTAAGCTTGCTCAACATCCATCACCTCATATACTTACAAAAATTATTTTAGATATACTTTCTTAGCAACTTTCAAATATAGCATAGAGCAGTGTTAATTTAGTCAGCATGCTGTACATTACACCCCCAGTACTTATTTATCTCATAACTAGAAGTTTGTAACTCTTGACCACTTTCATCTAATTTTTACCCCACCCCACCCCCCTCTCTGATAACCTCAGATCTGATCTCTTACTCCATTAGTTTTATTTTGTTCATTTGCTTGTGTTTTAGATTCTACACATCATAAGTCAGATCCTGTATATTTGTCTTTCTCTTGTTTTATTTCATTTTCCTAATGTCTTCAAGGTCCATTGATGTTGTTGTAAATGTCAGTATTTCAGGATTTCTTTCCTTTTGATGACAGAATAGTATTCTGTTATAAATATACAGTTGTTCCTCACCATATCACAGTTCGCTTTTTGAGCTCTCTCTGTATTGTGGATTTTTAAATTGTATATATCTAATTTTTTATCATGGATTTTTTGCTATATTGTGGGATTTTGTGGTACATAGGTATTTTATATGTTTATTAATTATGTTTGCAGTAAAATAACTGTGCGAAAAGTTAATAACAGTGAGGGAAAGGTATATAAGAGTGTGGGGGAGGGTTTATAAAGCCTTAAAATATATGTAAATAATAAAAATAAATATAAGGTCGCTACTTCGCAGATTTTCGTCTATCACAGAGGAGTTCTGGAACCTAACTTCTGCAATAGATGAGGGACCACTATATACCACACATTGTTTATACATTCATCTGTTGATAGGACACTTAAATTGTTCCTTTGTATTGGCTATAGTAAATAATGCTGAACTGAACATCAGGGTGCATATATCTTTCTGACATAGTGATTTCATTTCCTTTGGATATATGCCCAGAAATGGTATTGCTGAATCATAAGGTGGTTCTATTTTTAATTTTTTAAGCAAACTCTGTACTGTTTTCCACAGTGGCTCTACCAATTTACATCTCCATTAACAGTACACAGGGATTCTCTTTTCTCCACATCCTCACCAGCATTCTTTGTCCTTGACTTTTTTTTTTTACAATAGCCATTCGAACTGATGTGAAGTGATTATCTCATTTGGTTTTGATTTGCATTTCTCTAATGATTAATGATGTTGAGCAACTTTTTATATACCTGTTGGGCATTTGAATATCTTTTTCAAAAAATATCTCTTCAGTTCCTTTACTTATTTTAATTTTTGTCATTGGGGGGCTTTTTTGTTATTATGTGAGTTCTTATATATTTTGGATATTAACCCCTTATCAGATATATGATTTGCAATTATTTTATCTCATTCTATATCTTGACATTTCATTTTGTTGATAGTTTCTTCATATGCATATTCATTTTCTAATACATTAACAGAAATTTTATGGGTTGCATTTTTTTTACATTTTCTATTGATGTTACACTACTCGTATGTGCTGTGCAGGAGGCATGGTACAGAGTTTTATTTACTCAGAGATGGATTTTAGGGGGAATTTATTATGATTAATAACAATAAAAATAATCAAGACAAAATCAAAAAGAGATTTGAACTTATGTAACCTAAAGTAGAATAAAGAAAAAGAAATCAACACAATGATGAGCTACACAACATCACCAGATAAAGAAACATCAGCTTGGATTATAGAGTAATAACTAGTTAAAGCAATAGACTAAGAAAAAGAGAATTATGAGTATATACTGATCTCACCAAACCATGCAGGAAAACATCACCTGACCAGGAAGCTTTACCCTGGGCTCCAAAGTCAGCTACCCACTGTGTGCACCAAAGAGCAAGAGTTCTCTAAAGCTTCAGGGGTCATCTGAGCCTTACCTTTTTTATGGGAAAATTTTGGCTGGAGGCTATTGCATGAGGGCCCTTGGTACATAGCCTCTAGGAACAAAGAAAGGTCACCACATTCTGGAATAATTAACTAAGACAGCATCTGATGATTAAGAACATCCTTCCTGGTTTCCTGGGAATCTATAGCAGGATGTCTCATATGCCCTGAGTAAATAACTCAGACATTCCTGCAGCCATTTTTTGTGACCCTTATTATTCATGTTTAATTGAGTTTAAATTTATATATTTTTATAAACTGTTTCTCCATTGTATTATTGTATGTTGATACAGGTTTATTTTTTATTTTTCCCTCCTAATGGGATCATACATGTGCTTGTTAATTTTCTGTTTACTTAATGATGTAACATAGAAATCCTATCAAATCAATGATCATAGTTCTAAGTAATTTGTGTATGTTGGGCAGATAAAATATATTATGCTCACTTTGTTAAAGATGGCGCTGCCCACGTGGAAGCCCATTGCCCAAGTGATTGATAGGGAAGGTGTGATTTGTTAATATGTGTTGGGGAGGGCTTTCACGCCAAGAGGTTTTAAAAAAAGAGATCACGTTGTTCTGGGATAAGAGTGATTATGTTCTAGGAGGAGCCCATGCTGTAGGAGAGCAGAGAAAGGCCAAATGGAGGACAGGAGAGGCAGCCAAGATGGCAGAGTGCTGAAGGAGAAGCCAGTTAGTGCAGAGTTTGTGCAGAGAGAAGGAGGTGGGGAACAGAGGTGAATAAGTCTAGTGAGCTAGAAACCTTTGATTCTAGGAAACTCAGATAAGTCGGTAGCTTTGTGAGCGCTGAATGAGTGGGTTTTGGAGCCCAGTGTGTGTTTTTACTTGCCCACCAGGTGCAAGCTAGGATTAAAGGTAATGGCCCACCAATTGTTAGCTCCATTGTTTCATTACCATCTGTCCGAATCCAATGTGAACCTGCATGGGCCAGACAGCTGTGATGGTGGCCGTGGCTACTGACTTTACAGTGTACATGTGTATATGTATTCTTATTCACTGTGCTTTTATTTTTTGAGAATTGATCCCCAAATATCAGATCAGTTGGTCAAAATATGTGTAGGTTTTTTTTTATTTTATGTATGCTATTATTTTGTTTCCAAAAGCCATTAAAACTCACATTCTCATAAGCATTGCATAAGAGTTATACACTTTTTAAAATTGGTTTTCTTGGCCCTGGCTGGTTGCCTCAGTGGTAGAGTATTGACCTGGCATGCAGGAGTCCTGGGTTCGATTCCCAGCCAGGGCACACAGGAGAAGCGCCCATCTGCTTCTCCACCCCTCCCCCTCTCTTTCTCTGTCTCTCTCTTCCCCTCCTGCAGCCAAGGCTCCATTGGATCAAAGTTGGCCCGGGTGCTGAGGATGGCTCTATGGCCTCTGCCTCAGGTGCTAGAATGGCTCTGGTTGCAACAGAGCAGTGCCCCAGATGGGAAGAGCATCACCCCCTGGTGGGCATACCATTTGGGTCTCAGTCAGGTGCATGCAGGAGTCTGTCTGACTGCCTCCCCATTTCCAACTTCAAAAAATACAAAAAATAAAATAAATTTTAAAAATTGGTTTTCTTTTCCAACTATGGTAATGAGTATCAGCCATACACAGTTAAAACAGCAGCTGGAGGCATCCTCAGATTCAGATGGGCCTGAACATTTTGCATCTAATGGAAGTGATCATAGTAAAACATGTATTTTAAATTCCCTTTGCTCAACACCAATTAGCTGATGAGGAGGCTGATATGCTTCTTGTTTTTGTGTCTTCTTTCTACCATGAACCTAGGGGTATGAGATCCGCATTTCTGTCTTCACTCATATCTACCTAGAGATATTTCTTTAACTCAGTAACCAAAAAGATTAGGCATAGAGAATAAAGAAACACAGAAAACATGAATAAAACCTGTAAAAGTTAGTCTTTATATGACTCAGTCCTAAAATAATAGTATTCAATTTACAAAACTCTTCTTCTTCCTTTGCAATAAATCTAAAAAGCAGCCTCATTTTTTTTTCATGGCACTCAGAGTATATTAAAGAAAATGTAATTCATGATCAGTCCTGGCAACATTTAGATCTCTTTTCTCTCCTTTATCTCCTTTTATACTCTGGAGAACCCCACATTTGCCAGATCTCATCATTCCTTTTATTATTTCTCTCAATTTTTTTTATTTTTGTAAATTGTTAGCTTCTTTTCCAAGTCTATCCTCGTCTTCCTACCTTTGATCATTCCTTACCCTTATTTCATGTTTAGTATGTTGCAGACCCAATTCTATAAACTTTATTATATTAATCATTAATTCTCAAAAATAAGACTATAGGATAGATTTCTTTATAATCTCTAGCTTAAAGAGATAGAGAACATAACTAAACTGCCCAGCTATTACGTGACAGGTCAGTACTCTAACACAGGGAATCTGACATCAGAGCCAGTATAGTTAACCAATTTGTTCTGCTGCCTCTCTGGTCTAGTCCTTTTCTCTATAATGTTCACTACAAAATATAGGGTCCCTTTGGTGTGTCAGGTAAAGGAGGATGTTAGTAAATGTTATCTTGTCTCAGTCACATAAATAAGTGGCTATGGATGAGATTGGTTTTTAGTGGTGGCCAGATAACAATATTTTATATTTCTTTCAGTTTGATTGGCTGTATTTCTAGTCTTGGCACTCAAAATTCATTAAATTTGATTTCTACATTCAAAGAACCTAGAATTTCAAAGGACAAATTCTGTGGTTCTAATACTCAAAAAACTGCAATGTAAGTGGGAGAGGGGAAAAAAATTACCACCTTTGAAATAATAAAAGAATAATGAAATGCATTATATAAGATCTTTCTAACACCCCAGGTACTTTTCAGTAGGATTCATGAGATTTCTTCACTTTTAGCATTATTATACACTACAGTTTGGGAACCTTATTCATTTTTATAATTTCAGTATTACTTCTATTTGAATTACTAAGAAATTCACATTATACTTTCACTTATTTTTAACCCAGAGACAAAAGTTTGTAATTGCCATTTAAGATTTTAAGATTTCCTGTGGGTAACTCTTAACATGTGTAGAAAACATCCTCAAAGGGCAATATATACATATGTTATCAGTCCTCTAATGCACATTCTATTGTATCAGAATATAACTCAAAGAGATGAGAATTCTAATTATTAATCACTAGTTTTACATTTTTGTTCAGTTTTTCTCAAGTAAAACAAATCAGTGTTTGAGTTTTTTATTGATATAATAGTTATTTAACTTGGAAGCTTAATATAAGAAGTTGGTGAGTATAGACATTAAATAAATGTCAAGCTTTACTATACCATGAATAAAATGGATAAGATAAATTAAGAAAACTATAGAAAACCAGCAACCTCAAAAATATAAACACTGTAATATGAAACCAAAATAAGAACTTTGCTGATATATCATACCTGCATATCTGTTAGATGTGGTATACAACTAGGGTAAAAGAGAAATGTTAACAGAGTTGTATCAGAACAGAATGAGTAAAGAGGTAGGGAATAAGTGGTGATGGAAGGAAACTTAACTTGGGGTGTTGAACACACAATACAATATACAGATGCTGTATTATAGAATTGTACACCTAAAACATATATAATTTTATTAACTGTCACCCAAATAAATTCATTCTTTAAAAAAAAAAGAACAGAATAATAATAGCACAGTAGGAGCAAACAAATGAGAGCAAACAACCTATAAGTAGTATAATGCAACATTGAACCTGCCATGTGTAGAACTACATACAGGAATTTTACTATCACTGTGTTCCTGGGGCAATTGGAAGAAAAGAATGCCTTTGAAGACAATACAAATTAAATGTTACACATCCTGAAAATGGATTAATTCTATAGTATACAGGTTGTTGCTTTGTTCATTAATGATCAAACATAGTCATAAATAGATTTACATGACTGATATAATGCTCCAATTTTGCTTAACCACTGTCTAACTATCCCATTTATGGAAGAGAACAAGGGTTCATTTCACTAGGCCAAAAAAGAGTATAACTATTTGTATTCTGTGCTTCCTGTAGAGTTGTATGATAAGTTTTAGAAAAGCAAGGTATTCATATCTATTTTTTGGCTAATGTTATGTCAGTCCTTAGGCTAAAACGTTACAAGTTCTTCTAAACACCTTTTACCCATTGTAATGAATCCTTTAATTTGAAAATAGAAGATATAAGTTCATTTTTTATAATTATTTAAAAATATAAATATATCACCTACCACCAGTTGTACCATTTCTTATTAGTGTCTGTTCACACAATACTCATAAAACTATAAATAAATATGATTTATAAAAGTATTATTAAATAATTATTCTTCAGTTTTCCTCCTAAGTGAATCTCCCACATATTAGGTAACATATATTTGATTTTTGTTTCTTTTAATCTTTGTTTTTGTTGTTGGCCATTCATCTTCTTTTAATAAGAATTCATTGAGTTTTTTATAAGTGGACTAATCCACCTTTCTCACCAACTCCAGGATAGCACAATAACCTATACCTAAGCTTATATCAATGAGTTTCATGCCTGTGGCTACTGTGACTATTTGAGTATAGGTGATGTGACCAAAAGCAAGGCTAAACAGAACAACAAGAGTGTATCTTAGATTGCTGCTAGAATGACTAAGCAAAGGGATTTGCTGAATTTGAATCTGGGAGAGTGTAAAACTGAAGCTTTTGCAGTCACCATCCAAGGATCATGTATTTGAGATGGAAGCCAACACAGATGAAACAGTCAAAAATAAAGAGTGAACCTAAGCAAAAGTGGGTATATGAGGCTCCTGAGTCAAGCTGCTTTATTAGACTGTTCAGGCACTTAACAAATATCTTCCTTTTGATTAAGTCAGTTTTGATTGTTAACTGATTCTTGTCACTAAGGATGAATCACTTTCCTCATTGATTTATATGTATAGTCTAGATAAAAAAAACTTCGCCAGACCCTCTTCTTAACCTATACCCTATAATCTGAAGTGAGTCCTTTAGTGAAAGGATTTCTAAGAAGATATAAAACCAAAAAAAAGTCTTCTTTGAATTTTTGCCAACTGAAAATCTCTAGAAATTTTGATATTCCCACATAAATACTTAATGTATTATGTGGTCCAGATATCAAAACTAAGTAAATAGAACAGAATACACTGGCTTTATAAAGTTATTTATTGTCATTCTTTCAGCAGGAAAAAAAAATAAAGCTTTTCTTCAGGAGAAATTTGCAAATAGTTATGATTTATATCAATAAATAAGTTACTTATTCATATTAGAAATTTTATATTAGGAGAGAAAGCAAACATCAGCCATAGAAAGTTCCAAAATGATCTGGTATTAACTTCTGATGTATCTTTAAACTGCCACATGTTTATAAAGGTTACTCTAATAAAACAGAAATGTCTTTGACATATTATTGGTATATTTGTGGTTAGCCATATAAACAAGAATATTATCAAGAACCAGCCAAGTTCGGGCCCTGGCCGGTTGGCTCAGTGGTAGAACGTCAGCCTGGCATGCAGAAGTCCCGGGTTTGATTCCCAGCCAGGGCACACAGGAGAAGCGCCCATCTGTTTCTCCACCCCTCCCCCTCTCCTTCCTCTCTGTCTCTCTCTTCCCCTCTCGCAGCGAGGCTCCATTGGAGCAAAGATGGCCCGGGCACTGGGGATGGCTCCTTGGCCTCTGTCCCAGGTGCTAGAGTGGCTCTGGTCGCAACAGAGCGACGCCCCGGAGGGGCAGAGCATCGCCCCCTAGTGGGCAGAGCGTCGCCCCCTGGTGGGCGTGCCCGGTGGATTCCGGTTGGGCGCATGCGGGAGTCTGTCTGACTGTCTCTCCCCGTTTCCAGCTTCAGAAAAATACAAAAAAAAAAAAAAAAAAAAGAACCAGCCAAGTTCAAGTGATATTACTGCTACACTGTTAGCTTCTCTTGGAATCCTAACACAAAATTTTGGGAGGAATCACAGCAGAGGTTGGTTGGAAAAAAGAAGCATAATAGATTTGGACTGAGGCAGATGGAGGATGAGGTGAATTAAGAACAGGGAAAGAAGAGGCTGAGCTGTAATAACTGGCTTTAGAATTGTTCAGAATCTCAAGGGCAAGATTAAAGGCAGGAGAGACATTAAATCAGAGGACTGGGGTTTCTGGTCCGCTGACACTGACTGCGATCTCAGCAGAGCTTCAGTACTCTGGAGAGCTCCCAATGTTCTTAAGGACTTGAATTAAATTCAAGGCTTTGTTTCCCTGAGGTTTTCACCCTACAATCCAAACAGTTGACCAGCTTTTTCACTTTAGGCAAGATTTTCTGATGGTTCAAGTGATACTACTAGTTTTGTTAAACTCAGTTTCTACAGTCTGGGGATAAGGATCAATCTTGGAATCAAATCAGAGTTATGAATTTGTGTCTTAGTCCTCTTTCTGTGTTGCATCTGCAAGAACTATCCTACTGATAGTATTTCACATATCTAACAAGATAAAGATGTACAAGAATACTCACTGGAATATTTTTTGAAATATCAAAATACCAGAAACAACTTGTGTATTCATCTATAGGAGAATAAATAAACTGTAGCTTATCTATTTGAAGAAACAGAATATAGTGATGAATATAACACACACACAGGCACACACAGATATGGTATAATTTCTGAGATATACTATTAAGATAATCTTTAAAGATAGAATATATAAAAGAAAAGACAAGTATGCTGTAGAATAATGTGAATGCTATATTTCTACCTATGGAGAAAATGAATTAAATATGCTCATAAATTCCAAAAATATTACTAAATGGTTACCAAAAACTGATAACAGCCTTAAGAAATATCTACGGGACTGTTGGAATTTTTTTACCATGTTCATATATTGATTTTATCAATAAAAATGCTGTTTCTAAGTATATTTTTTAAAATGAACTTAAAGAAATAACTAATTATGGACCTAATCTTCATGCTTGCTTCTTTGTGCAGACCTGAGCTTCTGTTACTAGATCTAGCAAGCTCCCATAAGCCTAAGCCATTGAGCAACATTTCCTGTGGGATGCCACTAATTTTTAGTTCCTTCTTTTAAACTTAAAAAATAAAGTAGTCTGACTCACAGAAAAAGAACAAATATTTAATTATTTAATTAAAAGCACAGCTCTTTATGTTCAAAATTATGCTTGTGACTCTTTGTCGTGATTAAAATGAATCTCTAGCAGTTCCCATGAGCTTTCAGAGAAGCGATAATGTGGGAGCAAAAGTCACAGACATCTGGTCCGGAACAGATCGTTCTGTGCTGAACATGGTTAAGAACTTCCATCCATAGAAATTAGCTGCCAACAGTTTCTCAGAATTTCATCCCACTCCAAAGCACATATGATTGCAGAATGAATCAGTGTCTCAGAAACCTAAAAACTTCTGAAAAACAACATCTCATATGTGGCCTGGGAAGAAATGGTGAGGAGGAATTTAGGCCTCAACCTATAACCAGAAAGAATCACTTTATCTTCAAACATCACTTATAATAAGAAGGGCAATTCATACTTTAAAAGGAGTTTTAACTACAGTAAAGTATATGTAAGATCTATTCTCAGATTTCGGGTTGAAAACAGGTTGTGAGTGGCAAACATTCTTATTTTTGAAAATTTAAGTGTAAAAGGGAAGAAATTACTTGCCTACCATGAAGAGCAGGCAGTGATTTCTATTTCTTGTCACACATGTGGGGAAAATGGTGATTTTCTCAATAAAGTACAACAACAAATTTCCAGTTACTGAACTCAGGGAGCACATATTCTAATGGAAGAATCTAGTCAAGAAGGTACAAGACAGACTCAGATAAGAGCTATATTAAAATATTCAAACTTGCCATGGAAAGAGATATAGCAATATAGCTAATACTATCTCTGCTGGGACCATGTTTTATCTATATTTCAGTAACCATATCTATACATTATATTTTCCAAGATTCCTATCATACTCATGCATAACTTTTAAAAGAAATAAAATTATATGTATATTGTTAAAGGCTGTGGAAGTCCAAAATGACAATTTAGCTATGAATAGAACAGAATTCATAAATGTAACATGAACTACAAATTATAGTAAATATACCTGAGATTATTCTATCTCCAGTCTTAAAAAGGGGCACATAATTATTTTAAATTGTGTAATATGTATCACTATTTAGTCTTCAGGGTACAAGATAGTCACATATTTCTATAAAGTATTGCCATTACAATGATTACTCACTCTCTCTTCTGTGTTCTTAAAATTTCTGTTAACTTTACCAACCATTTGGTATTTTATACTGACTTTTGCCTATTTGTGTGTCTGAGTGTGTATGTGTTTGTGTGTGTATAGTCTTTCTAACTATATGGTATGCTCCTTGAGGATAATAACCAACTATGATAGGTCTATGTAGCCTTCAAATGCCAGCCCAATATTTTGATATTTGTAAAATTTTAAGTAAATATTCATTGATTTATAATATAACCCAATTAATCATAAAAATGTATATTTAAATATAGAATAAACTGACCTAACAACATAAGTTAATATGACATCAACATATTGCTTTATTGAATAAAATAGATGTCTCAACTCTCTTGTCTATCTGAGTATATTGTTAGAAACCTCTATGTGCTGGAGGCTCCACTAAGGATTATTTCATGGCTCTAAAACACTAGATATTTAAATTCAAAATCGTAACAAGTATAACCACACATAGCCCCAGGATCTATAAAAATCATTTTTCCCAGTTAGATGAATAGCAACATTTGGTGTGTCAAAATAGTCTGACTTTTCTATAATTCATTCCTTAGGTGTGTTAGTCCCCTCTATCTGTGTGTAGTGGTTCTGTGAGGAAATGATGGAGTCATCTGCATCTACCTTTACTTCTTCCTTTGTAGGCACAAAAATAAAAGTATCTGAATGTTATCAAAGACCAGGTCCTCTACCTGGGATTTCTATTTCAATCTTTATAGAAACCAACTCTTTTGAGTACATCTCCTCTTTAATCATTTTATGACTGCCTCCTTCAAAAATGAAAAGATCCTCCTTTTTCTGAAAAATAATGTGACCTTGCTAATCAGGGCCCTAACTTGCTGCATTAATTCAGACATTTCTTAGCCTAAATATCTTTATTCTCTGTCTTCCAATTTGATGTCACTTAGTTCTTATCTCATTTTTATTTCTAAAGGCACTGAACACAGATGTGTAGAGCATAGTTTGTACACTGGCCCCCCAAAAGTGTTCAGTGCACATTGCTAACCTTGTTCTACTTGCTTTTGTTTCTCTATTTCCTTCCCCCACTTTTATCACATTTCAAATTATTCTGCATGAATAGGTTGATTTTCCTAAAATGTTATTCAGACATTTCTTGAATAGCATGAGGTCTAAATGCCTAATCTTGGTTTTCATTGCTCACTGTCTTCCCCACTTATTCCTACTTCTACAGAGAGCTTTCACTCCAGTCACACTGATCTCCCAAACACTCTTCTCATTGTCATCACTTCATAATTTCACCTGTGCTATCCCCTCATTTAGAACATTCTACCCTCATTTCCACCTTCCACCTACATAATTCCTACACAGCCTACAAAGTTCAGTATAAAACTCACATCTCCATAAAGCTTTAATGATTGCCTGAACTCACAAAGATTTCTATGTCTCCTCTCTGATTCTTATACTATTTATTCTTATTAGACATGTATGTACTGACTTTTTATTATATTTATTTGTAAGTGTGTACATGCTCTTTCTATTTAGTTTAAAGCCTTACAAATAAGAGATGAGATATTATAACTCTTTATATCTTCCAAATAGTACAGGACATCATTAATTGGTAAAGGTTAATAATATAAAATGAGTTGCAATAATTGGTAGGTTTTTATAACTATGCCTACCATAATTAAAATCTTAATTTGGCATTATTTTTAAAGATTAATTAGTAAAGATCAAAACCCCAGGAAATGGGTTTTTCATGGTATTATGTGTGTGCATGTGTATGTGTGCATTCATGCTTATGTGCACGTGCTCACACTTCAAGTCACAAAGTGACCTAGTCATGCTAAAATCTCCAGAGTGGGTGTTCAGGATAGGCTAGTAGCTATATTACTACTACTGTTACAACTACTTGTAATAAAAATAAATTGAAAATATATTTTGTCTACATTTTCCTCCTAGAGAATCACAATGCACACCAAGATTCTGAAAAATCTCTCAGTAAAATGAACAGTTTGGGACTTATAAATTGTGTTAATTAAAATAAAATCACTATGTTTGGGAGAGTTTATTTCAGAAATTTCTCCCTCAAATGTTAGTATTTTCCAAAAAAATAACTTCAGTAATATCTGAGGGAGCTGGAATTGAATGGAAAATTAAGACATGGCACTCTTTAGAAAAAATAATAAGAATGTTTGAAATTATTTAGTGAGCAGGAAGAGAAATCCATGAATCTGTATTTGTCAGCCTGTAAATTTTTCTTTCAAATGAAATTGGTTAAAAATTCTATGCTAATTTAGTTATACAAATTATAAAAATAAAAGAATATTTATAAACTTTCTATATATTTGTCCAATAAATTGATTGATCGAGAATCTGAAACTGTACTGGACTCATAAACCTAAAAAATCAACAACATGAAACTATTACCTTAATTTGACATCCAAATCTCAGTTGCTTCTTTGATGAAAAGGGCAGCAGAAAACCACAGAATAAAATCTGTTAAATCAAGTGAAGCGACTGTAGGTTTTCAGGTTTCAGAATGAAAATGTATGCTCTATCCAACACAGCATGAGTTTTAGCCTGCAATGTATGGTAACAGAGGATATATGTTTTGAGCTTAATCATTACTACAGTTTTCAGCAAACTTTAAATTATCTTGTACCAAGTAATTCCCTTTTTGGAGCACTAGAGAATGGTTTAGTGGAAAGATCATAAGATTATTGAGCTAGACATACTTAGGCAGCTCTGCTACCAATGAGATATGTGACCTTAAGGAAGGTAATTAATCTTTCTCAGTTTCATATATCTCTCCTCTAAAACTCTAGATAGCACACACTCTTCCTCATATAGACTAGAAAAGAATATTAGTTTTTCTCCTTGTCCCTTTCTTTCTTTGTTATCTCCCTGCTTCCCTCCTTTTCTATGGTCCAAAGACATACCATAATATTGAAATGCTTTATGAATTACCAAAGAAAATATTTTATAATTTTATAAGCATCAATAAATGTTTTAACTATATTCTTAGTATTAAAACTTAATTGAAATGGTTCTACCACCCAGGTCAGAGAAATGGTGCCATAAAGAGTGATACTGATAAATATCCCCAAAAATTCAACAAGATCTTCAACCAGAGACAGAAAAATCTATCCTTGGAGCCTCCAGAAGTTCCACACTAAATGCAAAGGTATGATTGAGCGAAAAATTGACTAAATATATAATCAACCCCGAAGGAAATAAGGAGGAATAAATACTCCACCTTCCTCACTAGCCTAAATAAGGGCTGCTTTCACTGGGAACTGAGAGTATAGGAACTAAGGTGGGCATAGGGTGTGAATAGAACCAGACTACAGCACAAACGTCTGTACCATGCTGTGGCACAGACAACCAAGCCAAGGAAAAACTGTGCTTGTGGCAACCCAGTCAACACAAGCTAATGCTCGCACCAAACCCAGACAAAGAAAGGCACTTGGGACAGCCATCCGCCCTGATCTCCTGGTCGGCGTGTGCAAATAGTGGGCAAGAGACTCCTCCTAGAGCCCCGGGAGTGGGTGCCCGTGTTACCAGACAGAGAGGCAGGGTCAGAGGCCTTCGTGTGGGCCAAAAGTGGAATCTCAGGGTTGCCCCTGCACCCTGAAAAAGCAGTGCATGGGGAGGGAGTGGGAGTGATATACTCTACACTCAAACTTTTCCGTGTGAGCGAGTCACCTCACACAGAGTGAGAGGCAGCTGGCCTGACCTCCTGGTCAGCGAGCGTAGAGAGTGGGAGAGAGATTCCCCTGAAAGTGGGCGCCTTTGTTCCTGGACAGAGGGGCAGAGTCAGAGGCTTTTCTGTGGGCTGAAACCAGAAACTTGGGATCACCTTTGTGCCCTGAAAAGCAGCATGCAGGGAGTGAATGGGAGCAAAATTTTCTATGCAGAAACTTTTCTGTGCAGGTGGGGCGCCTCACCAGGAGTGAGAGGCAGCTGGCCGGACATCCTGGTCAGCGAGCACAGATAGTGCATGAGAGATTCCTCTGAGCGCCCCGGGATTAGGCGCCCATGTTCCCGAACAGAGGGGCAGAGTCAGAGGTCTTTGTGTGGGCTGAAGCCCCACCTGATTATACTAGTGGCTCTGACTGATTGAGCCTTACCCAGAGCCCTGCACTGAGTGAGAATAGAGTGGGGATTTGACAGCTCTTTGAGCCTCTTACTCTCCAGGCAGAGGCAGCAAAAACACCATAGCTGGATCATCAGGCTACTAATTTAGGAAGGAAAGACTAGGAGAGAGGCTCTGGTAATACAGACTCTCTCATTGGTGGAGCCTGCAAATGCTAATAAGCCTTGACTGCCAACGAGACTGAAGCCTAACATATAACATCACCATAGAGACTAATCAACTGCAAACCTCTACCTAAGCGTGCCACAGGGGCAGAACCCGGGGTACAGAGTCACCGACCAGGAAGAGGAAAAGAAAAAAAAGCAAGAAGATAACCTCTCAAAATCAAGAATAATCCACAGACTTTATAACCTATCCATTTTTCTTATATTTGTTCGTTTGTTTCTCTTATCTTCTTGTTTTGATTATTTTCTTCCTCTTCCAATTTGGTCATTTAATTCTCTGCTGGTCCTACTCTCTCCTCTACTTACACTACACTACCCATAAGTGTTACATTTCCCATTATCTTTTCTTTCTTCTTCCTTTCTTGCTATGAGGGTTGCACTCCAAAACTCTTAACTCTCTCTCTCTCTCTCTCCTTTTATTCTTTTTTGTTCTTTTTGTGTTTTCCTCTTTCTTTTTTTCTCCTTCTATATTAGTTTCTTCTTTTCTCCTTTACTTTTCCTCTCATTCAATCCTTAATCACAAACAAATTACTTTATCTGGAACTCAAATTTTTCTTTGTGGTAATTTGGGGTTTTTTTACTTTGTTTTTTTAACTCACTAACAGTGCTCCCAACCCTGGCTCTCCATTTTATCTAGTTCTTGCTCCACTAAATACAATAGTTATTTTTTAATTTTTTTCCACTTTTTCCTATTTCCCTCTTATTCTTCTTATCATATCTCTTAGTCAACCATCACCTAAAAGCAAATCATTTTATTCTTGACCCAAATTTTTTCCTTTTTTGCATTTTGTGGGTCCAGACCCTCTTTTTTACACCTTTGTCATTTCTCCCCAAGTCAGGCCCTCCATTATAGGTAGTTTTTGTTCGATTTAGCACACTATAATTCACAGTGCACCACAAGATTTTCTCAAGAAGGAGGGGAGAGGAGAGGAGAGGAAAAGAAAAAGGAGAAAATAATTTTTTTTATTTTTATTTATTTAACTTTTTATTCTTTATTAATTCTCAATAGTACTATCAACAAAACCACCATCAGATACCAATAAGGAAAAGAAAATCCAATATCATGGATACATAAAACAGATATGTACCACAGATAGATGAGAAAAAAATATATGGAGAAAAATTTAATATATTGGAAACCTTGCAGCTAAATGACAGAGAATTTAAAATAGAAATCCTAAAAATACTCAGAGATATACAAGAAAACACAAAAAGGCAATTTAGGGAGCTCAGAAAACAACTCAGTGAACACAAAGAATATATTATCAAGGAAACTGAAACTATAAAATAAATAAAACAAACATGAAAAACTCAATTCATGAGCTGAAAAACGAGGTAACAAGATTAGCTAATACAACAGGCCAGATAGAAGGTAGGATTAGTGAAATAGAACACAAGCAACTTGAGGCACAAGAGAGAGAAGAAGAAAGAGACTCAAAAATTTTGAAAAATGAGAAAGCCCTACAGGAATTGTCTGACTCCATTAAAAAGAATAACATAAGAATAATAGGTATATCAGAGGAACAAGAGACAGAAAATGGAATGGAGAACATACTTAAACAAATAATAGATGAGAACTTCCCAAGCCTGTGGAAGGAACTAAGGCCTCAAATTCAAGAAGCAAACAGAACTTTGAGTTTTCTTAACCCCTACAAACCTACTCCAAGGCACATCATAATAAAACTGGCACAAACCAATGACAAAGAAAAAATTCTCAAGGCAGCCAGGGAAAAGAAGAATACAACATATAAAGAAAGGCCCATTAGATTATCATCAGATTTCTCAACAGAAACTCTACAAGCTAGAAGAGAGTGGACCCCAATATTTAAAGTCCTGAAAGAGAGGAACTTTCAGCCATGAATACTATACCCATCAAAGCTATCCTTCAAATACAAAGGAGAAATAAAAACATTCACAGATACAGAAAAGATGAGGGAACTTATCATCAGAAAACCCACACTCCAGGAATTACTAAAGGGGGTTTTCCAACCAGATACAAAGAACCAAACAAAACAAAACCACAAGTAAAAGCTCCAAGAAGAACACAATAAAACCAAATTTAAATTATGACAACAACAAAAAAGGGGGAAAGTGGATGGAGATTAACAGTAGCAAAGGACGATGGAGTGCAAAAGTACTCACAAGATAGTGCAATACAAAAAACAGAATAGGAACCCTTTTCATTACTTAATGGTAACCACCCTTGAAAAAACCACCACAGAAGGACATGATTTAAAAAAGATAACAACAGAGGAAAGATGTATGGAATACAACCAAACAAAAACAAAAGATAGAAAAATGAAAGAGAAGAATCAAACAAAAAAAAAACTAACAGAAAGCAATGTATAAAATGGCAATAGGGAACTCACAAGTGTCAATAATTACACAATGTAAATGGATTAAACTCACCAATAAAAAGGTACAGAATAACAGAATGAATTAAAAAAGAAAATCCAACTGTATGCTGCCTACAAGAAACTCATATAAGCAACAAGGATAAAAACAAATTCAAAGTGAAAGGCTGGAAAACAATTCTCCAAGCAAATAACATTAAAAAAAAAAAAGCAGGCGTAGTAATACTCATATTTGATAAAGCAGACTACAAGACAGCAAAAGTACTCAGAGACAAAAATGGTCATTTCATAATGATTAAGGAGACATAACAATTCTTAATATATATGCACCAAACCAAGGAGCACCAAAATATATAAGACAGCTACTTATTGACCTTAAGACAAAAACTGACAAAAAAAAAATCATATTGGAGACCTCAATACACCGCTGACGGCCCTAAATCGATAATCCAAACACAGAATCATTAAGGTTTTTTGGCCTTAAACAAAACACTAGAGCACCTGGATATGATAGACATGTATCTACAGAACATTTTATCCCAAAGTGACAGAGTATACATTTTTCTCTAGTGTACATGGATCATTCTCAGAATTGACCATATGTTGGGCCACAAAAATGACATCAGCAAATTCAGAAAAATTGAAGTGGTACCAAGCATATTTTCTGATCATAAAGCCTTGAAACTAGAATTCAACTGCAAAAAAGAGAAAAAAAACCCACAAAAATGTGAAAAACTAAACAACATACTTTTAAAAAATGAATGGGTCAAAGAAGAAATAAGCACAGAGATCAAAAGATATATAGAGATAAAGAAAAATGACAATACGACATATCAGAATCTATGGGATGCAGCAAAAGCAGTGATAAGAGGGAAGTTCCTATCATTTCAGGCCTATATAAACAAACAAGAGAGAGCCCAAGTGAACCACTTAACTTCACACCTTAAGGAACTGGAAAAAGAAGAACAAAGACAACCCATAACCAGCTGAAGAAAGGAAATAATAAAAATCAGAGCAGAATTAAATGAAATAGAGAACAGAAAAACTATAGAAAAATTAATAGAACAAGGAGCTGGTTCTTTGAAAAGATCTATAAAATTGACAAACCCTTGGCAAGACTCACCAAGGAAAAAAAAGAAAGGACTCATATAAACAAAATCTAAAATGTAAAAGGAGATATCACCACAGATATCATAGATAAAAAAAGAATTATTGTAGAATACTACAAAAAACTATATGCCACTAAATTCAACAATCTAGAAGAAATGGATAAATTCCTAGAACAATACAACCTTCCTAGACTGAGTCAAGAAGAAGCAGAAAGTCTAAACAGACCCATTAGCAAGGAGGAAATAGAAAAAACTATTAAAAACCTCCCCAAAAATAAAAGTCCAGGCCCAGATGGTTATACTAGTGAATTCTATCAAACATTCAAAAAAGACTTGTTTCCTATTCTACTCAAAGTCTTCCAAAAAATTGAAGAAGCAATACTTCCAAACACATTTTATGAGGCCAACATAACCCTCATACCAAAACCGGGCGAGGATGGCACAAAAAAAGAAAACTAGAGACCAATATCTTTAATGAATACAGATGCTAAAATACTAAACAAAATACTAGCAAATCGAATACAACAACATATTTAAAAAAATAATACATCATGATCAAGTGGGATTCATCCCAGAATCTCAAGGATGGATCAACATACGTAAAACGGTTAACATAATACACCATTTCAACAAAACAAAGAACAAAACCCACATGATCTTATCAATAGACGCAGAAAAGGCTTTTGATAAAATACAACACAACTTGATGTTTAAGAAATTCAACAAAATGGGTATAGGAGGAAAATATCTCAACATGATAAAGGCCATATATGATAAACCATCAGCTAACATCATTAAATGGCATAAAACTGAGGACTTTACACCTTAAATCAGGAACAAGACAGGGTTGTCCACTCTCTCCACTCTTATTTAACGTGGTGCTAGAAGTTCTGGCCAGAGCAATCAGACAAGAGAAAGAAATAAAAGGAATCTATATCAGAAAAGAAGAAGTAAAGGTATCACTTTTTGCTGATGATATGATCCTATACATCGAAAACCCTAAAGACTCCACAAAAAGATTACTAGAAACTATAACACAATACAGTAAGGTCGCAGGATATAAAATTAATACACAAAAGTCCATAGCCTTTCTATATGCCAACAAGGAAATATTAGAAAACGAACTCAAAAAAATAATCCCCTTCACGATTGCAACAAAAAAAAAAATACCTAGGAATAAACATAACAAAGTATATAAAGGACCTATATAATGAAAACTACAAAGCATTGTTAAAGGAAATAAAAAAAGATACAATGAGATGGAAAAATATTCCTTGTTCTTGGATAGGAACAATAAATATAATCAAAATGGCCATATTACCCAAAGCAATATATAAATTTAATGCAATTCCCATCAAAATTTCTATGACATTTTATAAGGAATGGAACAAAAAATCATCAGATTTCTATGGAACTATAAAAAACCTGGAATAGCCAAAGCAATCCTAAGGAAAAACAATGAAGCCGGGGGCATTATAATACCTGACTTCAAACTATATTATAGGGCCACGACAATCAAAACAGCATGGTATTGGCAGAAAAATAGACACTCAGACCAATGGAACAGAATAGAAAATCCAGAAATAAAACCACATATATATGGTCAAATAATTTTCAATAAAGGGGCTAACAACACACAATGGAGAGAAGAAAGCCTCTTCAACAAATGGTGCTAGGAAAACTGGAAAGCCACATAAAAATGAATGAAACTTGACTACAGCTTGTCCCCTTGTACTAAAATTTATTCAAAATGGATCAAAGACATAAATATAAGACCTGAAACAATTAAGTACATGAAGAAGACATAGGTACTAAACTCATGGACCTGGGTTTTAAAGAGCATTTTATAAATTTGACTCCAAAGGCAAGGGAAGTGAAGGCAAAAATAAATGAATGGGACTACATCAGACTAAAAAGTTTTTGCTCAGCAAGAGAAACTAACAACAAAATAAACAGAAAGCCAACTAAATGGGAAATGATATTTTCAAACAACAGCTCAGATAAGGGCTTAATATCCAAAATATACAAAGAACTCATAAAACTCAACAACAAACACAAACAATCCAATAAAAAAAATGGGAAGAGGACATGAACAGACACTTCTCCCAGGAAGAAATACAAATGGCCAACAGATATATGAAAAGATGCTCATCTTCATTAGTTATTAGAGAAATGCAAATCAAAACTACAATGAGATACCACCTCACACCTGTTAGATTAGCTATTATCAACAAGACAGGTAATTGCAAATATTGGAGAGGCTGTGGGAAAAAAAAGGAACCCTCATTCACTGTTGGTGGGAATGTAAAGTAGTACATTAGGGAAGAAAGTATGGTGGTTCCTCAAAAAACTGAAAATGAACTACCTTATGACCCAGCAATCCCTCTACTGGGTGTATGACCCCAAAACTCAGAAACATTGATACATAAAGACACATGTAGCCCCATGTTCATTGCAGCATTGTTCACAGTGGCCAAGACATGGAAGCAACCAAAAAGCCCTTCAATAGAAGACTGGATACAGAAGATGTGGCACATATACACTATGGAATACTACTCAGCCATAAGAAATGATGACATCAGATCATTTACAACAAAATGTTGGGATCTTGATAACATTATACGGAGTGAAATAAGTAAATCAGAAAAAAACAAGAAGTACATGATCCCATACTTTGGTGGGACATAAAAACGAGACTAAGAGGCATGGACAATAGTGTGGTGGTTACCGGTGGTGGGGGGGAAGGGAGGCACAGGAGAGAAGGCAGGAGAGGTAAAGGGGAGGTGGAGGGGCACAAAGAAAACTAGATAGAGGGTGATGGAAGATGGTCTGACTTTGGGTGATGGGTATGCAACATAATTGAATGACAAGATAACCTGACATGTTTTCTTTGAATATATGTACCCTGATTTATTGATGTCACCCCATTAACATTAATAAAAATTTATTTATAAAAAAATAATAGACATAGAAATAAAGATCCCTTTTAATGTTCAAGCGCAGTAACATGTCAATTTGCAAGGTGTCACAGAATAGGCAGGGTATTAACTTTATGAGATGGGGGGTTGCTTCATGGAAGATTGCTCAATACTGTTCACACTATCCTGTATAGCTGGTAGAGAAGAAATGTATTATCCCCAGTCAGAATTTAGGGAACTACCAAGAGTGTAATGATCTGCACAAAATTTAAATCAGGCCTCAAAATCAAGTGTAACAACTCCTATACCATTGCCCTTTCAAAATGATCGAGTACTCAGTCAATCAATCTGAACCACAGTTCTCACATTTATAGAATTTTAAAATAATTTTCTGATCAACAATTTTAAGAGGCTGCAATACCATCTTATCCTTGGACTCATTAAAGAGAGAGATAACATAATTATCATGTATAATACAAATAAAATATTACAAATAAATTCTCCACCATTGAATGAATGTTTACATTATCTCAATTATCATGTAAGATTTTCTATCAAAGAAAGAAGATTACAGAATATTTAATTGCTGTATTGTTTAGCAACAAAGTCTTGAAGAAGGCATCATGGCTAGGTTAAAAATATTTTAGAGATCTCTTGTCAGCAAAAGAAGAATTAGAAACACTTAAGGGTTTCAAATGTTTGAATTGAGTATTATTTTTGATTTGCCTGCAGTGAGCTCTTTCTCAATACAGAATTCTGTTATTTTCCTTTAACCAACAACTGGATATGAACACTGGCCATCCAAATATACCAATATCCCAATGAACTTTTTCACAAATCTTCCTTTTAAAGTAAAAATTCAGTGTTAGTTTTTAGCAAACTAGATGTACTTTTTCCCATCTCAGAAATACTGTTTGGTGGAACAATAAATTTAAAACCTAAGACACTAAATAGTTTTCCAGTATTTAATACATTAGCTTTCTCTCCATGGATTTTTCTCTCTGATATATGAATATCATTTCCATTCTCTTTCTATTTGAATTATTCTTACAAGAAAATATAAGAAACAAAAATAAAATAAGACTTTGATGTGTTTATGACATTTCTTTTGATAGGATATTCTAACATTTCTATTCTTGAAAGTTTTTTTCTTTCTAAATGTAAGCCATGATCACGAAGGTTGAATTTATGAGCCATATAAGTTTTTAAACAAAGCTATGGATATTTGGGTGGTAACTCTTCCTTTTTAGACTTACTCTAACATAGATGATGTATACCCTCCTTAAAGTTATAATTTGGGGCCATAGTTGAAGACAGAAAAGATATGTCAATAAGGGCATACTTGCTGCCTTTTGCAATTCTCTTGAAATACAAAATGTTTATTTGCTTAATACATACGTTCAGAAACCCACGTCAGCACTATAATAAATAAGATATGTAACTGCAAAGATTCCTATTATCAATTAGAAAAATGTTATATGTTTGCATGAATTCTTCTTTTTTTCTATCATTGACTTTCTTTTTATATAATAAAAATTCTTCAATAATTTTAAACTGTTATAAGCTTTTTCATATTCAGGGAGAAATTTTATACTCATATATATTATATGTACCCCTATTTTATCTAATATTGTAAATTTTGATAGCACAATACTTTATGTACCCATATACCATGAACATTTAAATTTTAAAGATAATAATGTCATAAAAAATGCAATTCCCAGTTCTGATGAGAGAGGTACTCATTCCTAATGACATTTACCACCTAAGTGTCCACTTACAAAGTCAGCTTCAGGAAATAGTTACCATCAATACTGGCATCCTTCAGCCTATCCTGGGGAACATGCATATAGAATTGTTGACAAGAGTGGCACTCCATCCTCTTCTACAGTCTCACACTCCTTGAGACTTCAGGTAATAACAGCAGCAGCAATGACACTTCTACATGTTAATGAATGAGTCCTAAAAGTCTTCCCTCTCCTTCTTCTAACTTCTTATGAGCAAAAGGTTCTTGCATACCAAGCTCTCTCTAGAGGTCACTTAAAGAAAAAACAGAAAAATTCAGAAGAAAGTAAGAAATCTGGAAGCAAGTAATGAAGTGGCAGTGAGATGGGGAAGAAAGAGACTAATGCCTGTGATTTTCAGGGAAAGATTTTTCACTTAGAAATAGAAAGAGAGCATTTCAGCATCAACTCTCATCTTCATGTGAGATTTTGGTAGAAACCAGTGACAGGGAGAGGTACCTTAAAGACTTTATTAGTAATGCTCTTCTTCCAGAATTTCCTCTGGAGAATGTTTATCAAACATACTATTTACATCTGAACAGTTCTTTAATGTACAGGACTGCTCCACACATTGCCAGATGTTTAGCATATTTGGTCCCACCTGCTAAATGCTACACATGCTCCTCTCTCATTTTGATAACCCAAAGCACTTTCACATATTTGCAAATGTTTCCATGGAAATACTGCTGTTACTGATTGAGAAATGCAGCTCTGGAAATGAAGTGTGCGTGTGTGTATGTGTGTGTGTGTGTGTGTGCATAGGCATGTATTCCAGTTACATTGCATACTAAAACTCTCACATGTAATTCCATTCTGGGCACCTGAATAGCATGTATATAGTTCTATATGCATATAAAAGTAAACATTAAAATGAAAAAAAAGTGTGTTTCTAATGACAAATAAAGAATATTAAAGGACAAAAGAAAAAAATTAAGAAAGGAAGCCAACATTTTTTTTAATAGTTTTATTTTTTTAATGGGGTGACATCAATAAATCAGGATACATATATTCAAAGATAACAAGTCCATTATCTTGTCGTTCAATTATGTTGCATATCCATCACCCAAAGTCAGATTGTCCTCTGTCACCTTCTATCTTGTTTTCTTTGTGCCCCTCCCCCTCCTCCTTTCCCTCTCCCTCTCCCCCCTCCCCCCATAACCACCACACTCTTATCAATGTCTCTTAGTTTCACTTTTATGTCCCACCTACGTATGGAATAATGCAGTTCCTGTTTTTTTCTGATTTACTTATTTCGCTTCGTATCATGTTATCAAGATCCCACCATTTTGCTGTAAATGTTCCGATGTCATCATTTCTTATGGCTGAGTAGTATTCCATAGTGTATATGCGCCACATCTTCTTTATCCAGTCATCTATTGACGGGCTTTTTGGTTGTTTCCATGTCCTGGCCACTGTGAACAATGCTGCAATAAACATGGGGCTACATGTGTCTTTACATATCAATGTTTCTGAGTTTTTGGGGTATATACCCAGTAGAGGGATTGCTGGGTCATAAGGTAGTTCATTTTCAGTTTTTTGAGGAACCACCATACTTTCTTCCATAATGGTTGTACTACTTTACATTCCCATCAACAGTGTATGAGGGTTCCTTTTTCTCCACAACCTCTCCAACATTTGCTATTACCTGTCTTGCTAATAATGGCTAATCGAACAGGTGTGAGGTGGTATCTCATTGCCGTTTTGATTTGCATTTCTCTAATAGCTAAAGAAGATCAGCATCTTTTCATATATCTGTTGGCCATTTGTATTTCTTCCTGGGAGAAGTGTCTGTTCATATCCTCTTCCCATTTTTTTATTGGATTGGTTGTTTGTTTGTTGTTGAGTTTTATGAGTTCTTTGTATATTTTGGATATTAGGCCCTTATCTGAGCTGTTGTTTGAAAATATCATTTCCCATTTAGTTGGCTTTCTGTTTATTTTGTTATCAGTTTCTCTTGCTGAGCAAAAACTTCTTAGTCTGATGTAGTCCCATTCATTAATTTTTGCCTTCACTTCTCTTGCCAGTGGAGTCAAATTCATAAAGTGCTCTTTAAAACCCAGGTCCATGAGTTGAGTACCTATGTCTTCTTCTATGTACTTAATTGTTTCAGGTCTTATGTTTAGATCTTTGATCCATTTTGAGTTAATTTTTGTACAGGGGGAGAGACTGTAGTCCAGTTTCATTCTTTTGCATGTGGAGAAGCCAACATTTTTTGATTGCCTGCTTCATAGTAACATTTGCTTAAAGTCCCAAGATCATTCAGTAACAGGACTAGTGTCTAAATCCAGTCTGGTATAATTCCAAAACACAGGATTTGTTGTGTGTTGTGTGTGGACAGAACAGTGATGTCGTTTTTAAAAATGAAAACATACTTATAAAAATATAAGTACAAACAATGTCTTCTGTGTTTAAACAGCATCCAAACCATACATGAATCACCCTCCCACTTCTAAACTAGTAGTTGTGTATGATGCCCTCCATCAATAGGTATAAGGAGACTTTAAAGTGCAAGGCTAAGAAATTAAACATGAACATGCTGAAAAAGGCTTATCGTAAATTTATCTTATTATCAGCAAATGATACAGTTTAGAGAAAATGACAAAAAAGAAACAAGTTTATAAGTCTGTGTCCTAAGGAAAAATGCTTTCTTTTTTGTATTTCAGGGGCTAAGGGCCAGAAACATTAACATAAATATACTCTTATTATAAATTCAACCAAAAATGTATATATTATTCATTTCAATATTGCTTTGGAAAGAGATGCTCTTACTGAGATTAACTTCAGAGTATTAAGTGAAAACCACCACCTTGCCTAGAAAAACCTTCAGATGAAAGAGTTCTGAGTATGAATTAACTCCCTTCTTAATGTCCCGTTCCACAAGAACGCCTGAGCCTGACTCCTGCCACACTGCCAGCAGGACACAGCCCTGCCTCTCATCTTGCTGGACTAGAAGTGATCAAAATAACAGAGGCAACTGGAGCTGGAGCTTTTCTGTTAGCAGTTTAACCTTGCAATGAATTCTCAAAGACAGGATAATTGTCACAAAAAAAGAGACTTCATTCATCTGGCTAATACAGATTCTCACTGGAGGTTGGTGCCATCAGCTATGCATTACTCTTTCCTGTGGCATCTACATACAGTTATAGAGCTTAAATATAGACTTCCTCAGGTACAATTCTATATACAGTTTTTTTAGGAAAACACACAATTCTCTAACTTCCCATTGCCACAATAAAAGAAGGCTGACTGTGACTCAACAATCTGATATAAGTCTACTGAATTAGATAAGATGCAGAAGATACAAAGACAAATGTCATATGATTCAGTTATATGTGAAATCTAATGAAAAGCTAAACAAAATAAACAGAAATAGACTCATTGATATAGAAAACCTGGCCCTGGTTGGTGCCTTGATGGATAGAGAGTCAGCCTGGCATCTGGATATTTCAGGTTTGATACCCAGTCATGGCACACAGAAGTGACCATCTGCTTCTCTCCTCATCTCTCTAGCCCTTTTCTTCCTCTTTCCCTCCTGCAGCCAGTAGCTCTATTGGTTCGAACAGCAGCCTTGACACTGAGGATAGCTCAGTTGGTCTAAGTACATCAGACTCAGTTGCTAAAAATAGCTCAGTTGATTCTAGCATCAATCTCAGACAGGAGGGTTTCCAGGTGAATCCCATCAGGTCCCATGTGGGAGTCTGTCTGTCTCTCTCCCCTCTTCTCACTTAAAAAAAGTAAAGAAATAGAGGAAGAAAACCAACTGGCAGGTGTCAGAAGTGAGGGGGTTTGGAGGCTGGGTAAAAAAGGAGTGAAGGGGTTAAGAGAAAAAACTTCATAGACACAGAAAACAGTACGGTGATTACAAAAGAGAAAAGGAGGTAGGGGAAGGTAGAAGAGGGTAAATAGGGATCTTTGGTGATGTAAAGAGACTTGATTTTAGATGGTGACTACACAATACAATATACAGATGATGTATTATAGAACTGTACAGTTGAAACCTATATAATTTTATTAACCAATGTTAACTTGATAATTCAATAAAAATTAAAAAGATACAGAAGATTCAGGTTTATGATATTCTTTCCATGTAACAATCACAACTTCAAAGAACCAAAAGAGACTGAATCCTTTTTGTTTCTAACAGATTTTATTTATTGATTTTAGAGAGAGAAGAGAGAGAAGGTAGGGGAGGAGCAGAAGCCATCAACTCATAGTGGCTGCTTATCATATGTGCCTTGACCACAAAGCTCAGGGTTTCCAACCAGCAATCCAGGTCAACATTTTTAGTTGTTCATTGATTGCTACTCATACATCCCTTGACTGGGGGGCAAGCCAGTGAACTCTTGCTCAAGCCAGCAACCTTGGGCTCAAGCCAGAGACCATGTGATGTCTCTGATCCGACGCTCAAGCTGGTGACCTTATGCTCATGCTTGTGAGCCTGCACTCAAGCTGGATGAGCTCATGCTCAAGCTGGCGACCTCAGAGTTTTGAACCTGGGACCTGGGCACCCCAAGCCGATGCTCTATCCATTGCACCACTACTGGTCAGGCTAAGACTGAATCTTTTATCTTGGAAATTTATTTCAATTACTATGGCTAAAGGACTATTCTGTAAACAAAGAATCAAGATGTCTCAAATAAAAAAAAAGCATTCTCTTTTTTCTCTAAAAATTTCCTAATGACATATGATAGTGATTGAAGTAATAACACTTTGTGTTAGTATGAAATAACTTTACTTGGACTCTCAAAATACCTTTATACCTTAATTATTTATAAGTATGCTTTTGTGTATATGTTTGATAAAGCTTATTGTAATGAGTGTTGGATAAAAAAGGGAACTTCTTATTATACCAAAAAATGACCTTCAGTTTTAGACACTAGATCTACATATTTCACTTAAGAAACAATGACAAGGAGACAAACTAGTCAAGTTTCATTCTTTTGCATGTGGCACTCCAGTTTTCCCAGCACTATTTATTGAAGACACTTTCTTTTCTCTATTGTGTGTTTTTGGTTCTTTTATTACAGCGGTTCCCAACCTGTGGGTCGCGACCCACAGGTTGAGAACCGTTGCTTTATTAAAGATGATTTGACCATATATTGTGGTATTATTTCTGGGCTCTCTATTCTGTTCCACTGGTCTGTATATCTATTTTTCTGCTAATAACATGCTGTTTTGGTTATCATGGCTCTGTAATATAATTTGAAGTCAGGTATTCTAATGCCTCCAACTTTGTTCTTTTTCCTTTGGATTACCTTGGTTATTCAGGGTTGTTTTTTTATTAATTTTAATGAAGTGACATTGATAAATAAGGGTACATATGTGGAGAGAAAACATCTCTAGGTTATTTTGACATTTGATTATGCTGCCTTCTCATCACCCAAATCCAATTGTCTTCCTTCACCTTCTAACTGGTTTTCTTTGTGACCCTCCACTCCCGTAACACCCTCCCTCTCCCCCCTTCCTCATAATAACCCCCACACTCTTGTCCATGTCTCTGAGTCTCATTTTTATGTCCCACCTATGTATGGAATCATTTAGTTCTTAGTTTTTTCTGATTTACTTATTTCGCTCAGTATAATGTTATCAAGGTCCATCCATGTTGTTGTAAATGATCTGATGTCATCACTTCTTATGGCTGAATAGTATTCCATAGTAAAAATGTACGAAAGCTTTTTAATCTACTCATCCACTGACAGACACTTGGGCTGTTTCCAGATCTTTGCTACTGTGAACAATGCTGCCATAAACATGGGGGTGCATTTCTTCTTTTCAAACAGTGCTATGGTGTTCTTGGAGTATAATCCTAAAAGTGGTATAGCTGGGTCAAAAGACAGTCTGATTTTTAATTTCTTGAGAAATCTCCATACTGTTTTCCACAAAGGCTGCACCAGTCTGCATTCCCACCAGCAGTGCAGGACGGTTCCCTTTTCTCCAAATCCTCCACAGAACTTATTCTGTGTTGTTTTGTTGATGAGCACCATTCTGACTGGTGTGAGGTGATATCTCATTGTGGTTTTAATTTGCATTTCTCCAACGATTAGTGATGTTGAGCATTTTTTCATATGCCTATTGGCCATCTGTATGTCCTCTTTGGAGAAGTGTCTATTTATTTCTTTTGCCCATTTTTTGATTGGACTGTTTGTCTTCCTGGTATTGAGTTTTATAAGTTCTTTTTAAATTTTGGTTATTAACCCCTTATCAGACGTATTGTCAAATACATTCTCTCATTGTGTAATTTGTCTTTTTATTCTGTTCTTATTGTCTTTAGCTGTGCAGAAGTTTTTAGTTTGATATAATCCCATTTGTATATACTGTCTTTTATTTCACTTGCCCGTGGAAATAAATCTGCAAATACATTGCTGCAGGAGATGTCAGAGAGCTAACTGCCTATGTTTTCTTCTAAGATGCTTATGGTTTTACGGATTATATTTAAATGTTTTATTCATTTTGAGTTTATTTTTGTGAATGGTGTAAGTTGGTGGTCTAGTTTCATTTTTTTGCAGTTAGCTGTCCAATTTTCCCAACAACATTTGTTGAAGAGGCTGTCTTTATTCCAATGTATGCTCTTACCTCCTTTGTCAAACATCAGTTGTCCATAAAAATGTGGGTTTATTTCTGGGTTCTCAGATCTGTTCCATTGATCTATATGCCTGTTCTTATGCCAGTACCAGGCTGTTATGAGTACAATGGCCTTGTAGTATAACTTGATATCCAGAAGTGTGATACCTCCTACTTTATTCTTTCTTTTCAAGATTGCTGGGGCTATTCGTGTTCTCTTCTGGTTCCATATAAATTTTTAGAATATACGTTGTATATCATTGAAGTAAGTCATTGGTATTTTAATCGGTATTGCATTGAATTTATAAATTGCTTTGAGTAATATAGACATTTTAATGATGTTTATTCTTCCTAAACATGACCATGGTATATGCTTCCACTTGTTTGTATCTTCCCTGATTTCTTTTATCAATGTTTGATAATTTTCTGAGTACAAGTATTTAATCTCCCTGGTTAAATTTATTCCTAGGTACTTTATTTTTTTGGTTGCAGTGGTAAAAAGGATTGCTTCCTTAATTTCTCTTTCTGACAGTTCATTGTTAGTGTATAAAAATGCCTCTAATTTCTGAGTGTTAATTTTATATCCTGCCAACTTGCTGAATTCATTTATCAGGTCTAGTAGTTTTTTGACTGAGACTTTAGGGTTTTCTATATACAATATCATATCATCTGCAAATAATAATAGTTTTACTTCTTTTTTTCCAATTTGGATGCCTTTTATTTCTTTTTCTTGTCTGATTGCTGTGGCTAGGACTTAAAGAACTACATTGAATAAAAATGGTGAAAGGGGCCACCACTGCTTTATTCCTGACCTTAGGAGCATTGCTTTTAATTTTTGCCCATTGAGTATGATGTTGGCTGTGGGTTTGTCATAGATGGCCTGTATCATGTTGAGATATGTTTCCTGTATTCCCACTTTGCTGAGAGTTTTGATCATGAATGGTTGCTGAATTTTATCAAATGCTTTTTCTGCATCTATTGAAATTATCATGTGGTTTTTCTCCTTCCTTTTGTTTATGTGATGAATCACATTGATTGATTTGCAAATATTGTACCAGCCTTGCCTCCCCAGAATAAATCCCACTTGATCATGGTGTATGATTTTATTCATATATTGCTGGATCCGGTTTGCTAATATTTTGTTGAGAATTTTAGCATCTAAATTCATCAGGGATATTGACCTGTAATTTTCTTTCTTTGTGTTGTCTTTGCCTCGTTTTGGAATCAGAATTATATCTGCTTTATAAAAGGAGCTTGGAAGTCTTCCTTCCTCTTGAAGTTTTTGAAATAGCTTGAGAAGAATAGGAGATAGTTTTTTGTTGAATATTTGGTAGAATTCACTTGTGAAGCCATCAGGGCCAGGACTTTACTTTTGGGAGTTTTTTGATAACTGTTTCAATCTCATTTGTTGTAATTGGTCTGTTTAAGTTTTCTGATTCTTCTAGCTTAATTTTTGAAGATTATATGTTTCAAGGAATTTGTCCATTTCATCTAGGATGTCTAGTTTTTTGGCGTACTGTTCTTCATAGTATTTTCTTACAATATTATGTATTTCTGTTGTGTCAGTTGTTATTTTCCATTCTCATTTCTAATTTTATTAATTTGAGTCCTCTCTCTTTTTTCTTGGTGAGTCTGGTTAAAGGTTCATCGATCTTGTTCAGCTTTTCAAAGAACCAGCTCCTGGTTTCATTGATCCTCCGTATTGTTTCTTTAGCCTCTATGTCATTTATTTCTGTTCTGATCTTTATTATTTCCTTCCTTGTACTAGCTCTGGGCTTTACTTGCTCTTCTTTTTCTAGTTCTTTTAGATGCAGTGTCAAGTTTTTTTTCTTTTGAGCTTTTTCTAGCTTCTTGAGGTATGCCTGTAATGCTATGAACTTCCGTATGAGGAATGCTTTTGCTGTGTCCCATAAATTTTGAGTTGATGTAGTCTCGTTATTGTTTGTTTCTAGGAATTTTTAAATTTCTTCTTTGATATCATTGTTAACCCATTCTTTATTTAATAACATGCTATTTAGTTTCCAAGTGTTTGAGTATTTTTCAGTTTTTCTGTTGTGGTTCATTTATAGTTTCATGCCATTGTGATCAGAAAAAGTGCTCGATATGATTTCAATCTTCTTAAATTTGTTGAGACTGCTTTTGTACCCTAACATGTGGTCTATCCTGGAGAATGTAACATGAGTACTTGAAAAGAATGTATATTCTGCTACTTTAAAGTGGAAGGTTCTGAAAATATCTATTAAACCGAGTTGATCTAGTATGTCCTTTATGTCCGCTGTTTTTTTGTTAATTTTCTTTCTTGAGGATCTATCTAGTGATGTTAGTGGGGTATTAAAATCCCTACTATTATAGTATTGCTGTTGATCTCGCCCTTTAAATCCATCAAAGTCTGCTTTAAATATTTACGTGGTCCTATATTAGGTGTGTAGATATATATAATGGTTATATCTTCCTTTTGGATTGCTCCCTTTATCATTATGTAGTGACCTTCTTTATCTCTAACTATAGTCTTTGTTTTAAAGCCCATTTTGTCTGATATAAGTATTGCTACCCCAGCTTTTTTTCATTTCCAATTGCGTGAAATATATTTTTCCATCCCTTTATCTTCAGTCTATGTGCATCTTTTGTTTTACGGTGTGTCTCTTGTAGACAGCATATGTATGGGTCCTGTTTTCTTATCCATACAGCTACCCTATGTCTTTTGACCGGATCATTTAATCCATTTACATTTAAGGTTATTATTGATATGTAATTGTTTATTGCCATTTTATTCTTTAAAACTGTATTCCTGTTTTGCTGTGTTCATTTTCTCCTTTGATCTGTTTACAACAGACCCCTTAGAATTTCTTGCAGCCTTGGCTTAGTTGTAGTAAATTCCTTCAGTTTTTTTTGTTTGGAAAGCTTTTTATTTCTCTTTCAATTTTAAATGATACCCTTGCTGGATAAAGTAGTCTTGGTTGTAGGCTCTTGTTCTGCACTACTTTGAATATTTCTTCCCATTCCATTCTGGCCTCAAGTGTTTCTGTTGAGAAGTCGAAAGTCATCCTATGGGGGCTTCTCTGTAGGTGATAGTTTTTTTTTTTTTTTTTTGCAGCTTTTAATATTTTCTCTTTATCACTTAGCTTTGATATTTTAATTATGATGTGTCTTAGTGTAGATTTCTTTGGGTTTCTCTTAAATAAAGTTCTCTGCTTCTTGAACTTGTGATATGCTTTCCTACCTAAATTCAGGGAAGTTTTCATCTATGATATGATTGAAAAAAGTCTCTAACCCTTGTTCTTTCTCTTCGACTTCAGGAAACCCTATGATGTAGATGTTATTTTTCTTGTGTGTTTTTTTTTATATAATTTTATTTTTTTAATACGGTGACATCAATAAAATCAGAATACATATGTTCAAAGATAACATGTCCAGATTATCTTGTCATTCAATTATGTTGCATACCCATAACCCAAAGTCAGATTGTCCTCTTTCACCTTATATCTAGTTTTCTTTGTGCCCCTCCCCCTCCCTCTTTCCATCTCTCTCCTCCCCCTCCATCTGTAACCACCACACTCTTATCAATGACTTTTAGTCTCACTTTTATGTCCCACCTACGTATGGAATAATGCAGTAACAGTTTTTTTCTGATTTACTTATTTCACTTTGTATAATGTTATCAAGATCCCACCATTTTGCTGTAAAAGATCCGATGTCATCATTTCTTATGGCTGAGTAGTATTCCATAGTGTATATGTGCCACATCTTCTTTATCCAGTCATCTATTGATGAACTTTTTGGTTGTTTCCATGTCCTGGCCACTGTGAACAATGCTGCAGTGAACATGGGGCTGCATGTGTCTTTACGAGTCAATGTTTCTGAGTTTTGGGGGTATATACCCAGTAGAGGAATTGCTGGGTCATAAGGTAGTTCATTTTCAGTTTTTTGAGGAACCACCATACTTTCTTCCATACTAGTTGTACTACTTTACATTCCCACCAACAGTATATAAGGGTTCCATTTTCTCAACAGCCTCTCCAACATTTGCTATTACCTGTCTTGTTAATAATAGCTAATCTAACAGGTATGAGGTGGTATCACATTGCAGTTTTGATTTGCATTTCTCTAATAACTAATGAAGATGAGCATCTTTTCATATATCTGTTGGCCATTTGGATTTCTTCCTGGGAGAAGTGTCTGTTCATGTTCTCTTCCCATTTTTTTATTGGATTGTTTGTTTGTTTGTTTGTTTGGGTTTTATGAGTTCTTTGTATATTTTGGATATTAGGCCCTTATCTGAGCAGGTGTTTAAAAATATCATTTCTCATTTAGTTGGCTGTCTGTTTATTTCGTTATCAGTTTCTCTTGCTGAGCAAAAACTTCTTAGTCTGATGTAGTCCCATTTATTAATTTTTGCCTTCACTTCTCCTGCCTTTGGAATCAAATTCATAAAATGCTCTTTAAAACCCAGGTGCATGAGTGTAGTACCTATGTCTTCTTCTATGTACTTAATTGTTTCAGGTCTTATGTTTAGATCTTTGATCCATTTTGAGTTAACTTTAGTACAGCGGGACAAACTGTAGTCCAGTTTCATTCTTTTGCATGTGGCTTTCCAGTTTTCCCAGCACCATTTATTGAAGAGGCTTTCCTTTCTCCATTGTGTGTTGTTGGCTCCTTTATCAAAAATTATTTGACTATATAGATATGGTTTTATTTCTGGGTTTTCTATTCTGTTCCATTGGTCTGAGTGTCTATTTTTCTGCCAATACCATGCTGTTTTGATTGTCGTGGCCCTATAATATAGTTTAAAGTCAGGTATTGTAATGCCCCTAGCTTCATTCTTTTTCTTTAGGATTGCTTTGGCTATTCGGGGCTTTTTATATTTTCATATAAATCTCATGATTTTTTGCTCCATTTCTTTAAAAAATGTCATTGGAATTTTGATGGGAATTGCATTAAATTTGTATATTGCTTTCGGTAATATGGCCATCTTGATTATATTTATTCTTCCTAACCAAGAACAAAGAATATTTTTCCATCTCATTATATCTTTTTCGATTTCCCTTAACAATGGTTTATAGTTTTCATTATATAAGTCCTTTACATTCTTTGTTATGTTTATTCCTAAGTATTTTATTTTTTTTGTTGCAATCGTGAAGTGGATTATTCTTTTGAGTTCGTTCTCAAGTGTTTCATTGTTGGGATATAGAAAGGCTATTGACTTCTGTATGTTAATTTTGTATCCTGTGACCTTACTGTATTGGCTTATTGTTTCTAGTAGTCTTTTTGTGGATTCTTTGAAATTTTCGATGTATAGGATCATATCATCTGCAAAAAGTGACACCTTTACTTCTTCTTTTCCGATTTGGATGCCTTTTATTTCTTTGTCTTGTCTGATTGCTCTGTCTAGAACCTCTAGTACCACATTAAATAAGAGTGGAGAGAGTGGACAACCCTGTCTTGTTCCTGATTTAAGGGGGAAAGCCTTCAGTTTTATGCCATTTAATATGATGTTAGCTGATGGTTTATCATATATGGCCTTTATCATGTTGAGATATTTTCCTTCTATACCCATTTGGTGAGAGTCTTAAACATAACATTGTGTTGTATTTTATAAAAAGCCTTTTCTGCGTCTATTGAAAACGTCATGTGGTTTTTGTTTTGTTCTTTGTTTGGTTGATATGGTGTATTACCTTAACCGTTTTCCGTATGTTGAACCATCCTTGAGATTCTGGGATGAATCCCACTTAATCATAATGTATTATGTTTTAAATATGTTGTTGTGTTTGATTTGCTAATATTTTGTTTAATATTTTAGCATCTGTATTCATTAGAGATATTGGTCTATAGTTTTCTTTTTTTGTGCCATCCTCGCCCGGTTTTGGTATGAGGGTTATGTTGGCCTCATAAAATGTGTTTGGAAGTATTGCTCCTTCTTCAATTTTTTGGAAGACTTTCAGGAGAATAGGAACCAAGTCTTCTTTGAATGTTTGATAAAATTCGCTGGCATACCCGTCTGGGCCTGGACTTTAATTTTTGGGGAGGTTTTCAATGGTTTTTTCTATTTCTCCTCTACTAATAGGTCTGTTCAGGCTTTCTGCTTCTTCTTGACTCAGTCTAGGAAGGTTGTATTGTACTAGAAATTTATCCATTTCTTCTAGGTTGTTGAATTTAGTGGCATAAAGTTTTCTATAGTATTCTACAATAATTCTTTGTATATCTACGGTGTCCGTGGTGATTTCTCCTCTTTCATTTTGGATTTTGTTTATATGAGTTCTTTCTCTTTTTTCCTTGGTAAGTCTTGCCAAGGGTTTGTCAACTTTGTTCATCTTTTCAAAGAACCAGCTCCTTGTTCTATTAATTTTTTCTATAGTTTTTTTGTTCTCTATTTCATTTATTTCTGCTCTGATTTTTATTATCTCCTTTCTTCGGCTGGTTTTGGGTTGTCTTTGTTCTTCTTTTTCCAGTTCCTTAAGGTGTGAAGTTAAATGGATCACTTGGGCTCTCTCTTGTTTGTTCATATATGCCTGAAGTGATATGAACTACCTTCTTATCACTGTTTTTGCTGCATCCCATAGATTCTGATGTGTCATATTGTCATTTTCATTTGACTGTATATATCTTTTGATCTCTGCACTTATATCTTCTTTGACCCATTCATTTTTTAAAAGTATGTTGTTTAGTTTCCACATCTTTGTGGGATTTTTTTCCTCTTTTTTGCAGTTGAATTCTAGTTTCAAGGCTTTATGATCAGAAGATATGCTTGGTACAACTTCAATTTTTCTGAATTTGCTGATGTAGTTTTTGTGGCCCAACATATGGTCAGTTCTTGAGAATGATCCATGTACACTGGAGAAAAATGTATACTCAGTCACTTTGGGATGAAATGTCCTGTTGATGTCTATCATATCCAGGTGCTCTAGTGTTTTGTTTAAGGCGACTATATCATTGTTGATTCTCTGTTTGGATGACCGATCTAGAGCCGTCAGCAGTGTATTGAGGTCTCCAAGTATGATTTTTTTTTTGTCAGTTTTTGTTTTAAGGTCAATAAGTAGCTGTCTTATATATTTTGGTGCTCCTTGGTTTGGTGCATATATATTAAGAATTGTTAGGTCTTCTTGATTCATTGTCCCATTAGCCATTATGAAATGGCCATTTTTGTCTCTGAGTACTTTTGCTGTCTTGTAGTCAGCATTATCATATATCAGTATTGCTACGCCTGCTTTTTTTGGAGTGTTATTTGCTTGGAATATTGTCTTCCAGCCTTTCACTTTGAATTTGTTTTTATCCTTGTTACTTAGATGAGTTTCTTGTAGACAGCATTCAGTTGGATTTTCTTTTTTAATTCATTCTGCTACTCTTTGCCTTTTTATTGGTGAGTTTAATCCATTTACATTTAGTGTAATTATTGACACTTGTGAGTTTCCTATTGCCATTTTATAGATTACTTTCTGTTAGTTTTGTGTGTTGTTGGATCCTTCTCTTTCATTTTTCTATCTTTTGTTTTTATTTGGTTGTATTGCATACATCTTTCCTCTGTTGCTATCTTTTTTAAATCATGAGCTTCTGTGATGGTTTTTCCAATGTTGGCTACCTTTAAGTAATGAAAAGAGTTCCTACCCTGTTAATTGTAGTGCACTATTTTGTGAGTACTTTTGCACTCCATCGTCCTTTGCTACTGTTAGTCTCCATCCTCTCCCTCCCCCTTTCTTTTTGTTGTTGTCACAGTTTAAATTTGTTTTTATTGTGTTCTTCTTGGAGCTTTTACTTGTGACTTTGTTTTTTTTTTTCCTTTGTATCTGATTGGAGAACCCCCTTTAGTAATTCCTGGAGTGGGGGTTTTCTGATGATAAATTCCCTCATCTTTTCTGTATCTGTGAATGTATTTATTTCTCCTTCATATTTGAAGGATAGCTTTGATGGGTATAGTATTTGTGGCTGAAAGTTCCTCTCTTTCAGGACTTTAAATATTGGGGTCCATTCTCTTCTTGCTTGTAGAGTTTCTGTTGAGAAATCTGATGATAATCTAATGGGCCTTCCTTTATATGTTGTATTCTTCTTTTCCCTTGCCACCTTGAGAATTTTTTCTTTGCTGTTGGTTTGTGCCAATTTTATTATGATGTGCCTTGGAGTAGGTTTGTTGGGGTTAAGAAAACTTGGAGTTCTGTTTGCTTCTTGAATTTGAGGCTTTAGTTCTTTCCACAGGCTTGGGAAGTTCTCATCTATTATTTGCTTTAGCATGTTCTCCATTCTATTTTCTCTCTCTTATCCCTCTGATATACCTATTATTCTTATGTTATTCTTTTTGATGGAGTCAGATAATTCCTGTAGGGCTATCTCATTTTTTTAATTTTTGAGTCTCTTTCTTCTTCTCTCTGTTGTGCCTCAAGTTGCTTGTCTTCTATTTCACTAATCCTACCTTCTTTCTGGCTTGTTCTATTAGCTAAGCTTGTTACCTCATTTTTTAGCTTGTGAATTGAGTTGTTATCTCTGTTTGATTTGTTTTTATAGTTTCAATTTCCTTGGAAATATATTCTTTGTGTTCATTGAGTTGTTTTCTGAGCTCCCTAAATTGCCTTTCTGTGTTTTCTTGTATATCTCTGAGTATTTTTAGGATTTCTATTTTAAATTCTCTGTCATTTAACTCCAAGTTTTCCAATATATTAAATTTTTTCTCCATAGATTTTTCCTCATCTATCTGTGTTACCTCTCTTTCTTTTGTATCCATGATATTCGATTTTCTCTTCCTTAATGGCATCTGAGTGTGATTTTGTTGATAGTATTAATGAGATTTAATAAGAAATAAAAAGTTGAAAAAATAAAAATTAGAAAACAGTTGTTTTTTTTAAAAAATTAATAATTAAATAAAGAAAAATAAAATAAAAATTAAAAAAAAGAAATTATTCCCCCCTTCTTTTTTTCCTCTTGTCTCCTCTCCCCTCTTTCTTGAGAAAATCTTGTGGTGAACTGTGAATTATATTGTACTAAGTAGAACAAACAATGCCTGTAATGGAGGGACTGAATTGGGAGAAGTAATAAAGGAGCAAAAATAAGGGGGGGTGGGTATGGACCCACAAAAAGGAAATAAGAAAAAAATTTGGGTCAAGAATAAAATGATTTGCTTTTAAGTGTTGGTTGACTTAGAGTTATAATGAGAAGAATAAGAGGGAAACAGGAAAATGGGGGGACAAATTAAAAAGTTACTATTGTATTTAGTGGAACAAGAACTAGATTAAATGGAGAGCCAGGGATGGGAGCACTGTTAATGAGTTAAAAAGGTGAAGTAAAAGCCCCCCAAAATGCCACAAACATAAGTTTGAGTCCCAGATAAGGTAATTTGTTCATTATTGAGGTTTGAATGAGAGGAGATGTAAAAGAGAAAGGAAGAAACTAATGTAGAGGGAGAAAAGAAAGAGAGAGAGAGAGAAAAAAGAGGGAACCACTAAAAGAATAAAAAAGAAAAAAAGAGAAGAGAGGGAGAGTTAAGTGTTTTGGAGTGCAACCCTCATAGAGAGAAAGGAAGAGGAAAGAAAAGATAATGGGAGATGTAACACTTATGGGTAGTGTAGTTCAAGGAGAGGAGAGAGTAAGACCGGGAGAGAGTTAAACAACCAAAGTGGAGGAGGAAAACAAAAAAATCAAGAATGAAGATAAGAGAAACGAACAAATATAATAAAATGGGATAGGTTATAAAGTCTGCGGATTATTCATTATTTTGAGAGGTTATCTTCTTGCTTTTTCTTTTCTCTCCCTCTTTCTGGTCAGTGACTCTGTACCCCAGGTTCTGCCCCTTTGGCACGCTCAGGTACAGGTTTGCAGTTGATAAGTCTCTATGGCGACGTCATGTATTGTGCTTCAGTCTCCTTGGCAGTCGAGGCTCATTAGCATTTATAGGCTCTGACAGTGAGAGAGTTCGTGTTCCTGTAGCCTCTCTCCTAGTCTTTCCTTCCTCAATTAGTAGCCCGATAATCCAGCTATGGGGTTGCTGCTGCCTCTGCCTGGATAGTAAGAGGCTCAAAGAGCTGGCAACTCTCCACTCTTTTCCCACTCAGCACAGGGCTTTGGGTAAGGCTCAGTCAGTCAGAGCTGCTGCATAATCAGGCGGGGCTTCCACCCACTCAAAGACCTCTGGCTCTGCCATTTTGTCCAGTAACATGGGCAGGCGCCACTCCTGGGGTGTTTAGAGGAAACTCTCACTCACTATCTGTGCACACAGAGCAGGATATCAGGCCGGCAGTCTCACACTCTGAGTCAAACCTCCGCCCACACAGAAAAGTTCCGGTGTTGGAATTGGCTCTCGTTCCCTCCCTGTGCACAGCTTTTTCAGGGCACTGGTGTGGCCCGGAGATTCCACACACAAAGGCCCCTGACTCTGCCTCTCTGTGGGATAACACGGGCGCCCACTGCTGAGGCACTCGGAAGAATCTCTCGCCCACTATTTGCGCTCGCCGACCCGCAGATTGGGGAAAATGGCTGCCCCGCTTGTCTTTCTTTGTCTGGGTCTGGCGTGAGTGTTAGCTTGTATTGACTGGGTTGCCACAGGCACAGTTTTTCCTCAGCTTGGATGTCCGTGCTACAGCCTGGTTCAGCCATTTGTGCCACAACCTGGATCTATTCACCCCCTTTGCCCGCCTTAGTTTCTATATTCTCAGTTCCCAGTGAAAGCAGCCCTGTTTAGGTTAGTGAGGAAGGCAGAGCATTTCTTACTCCCCATTTCCTTCGGGGTTTGATTATATATTTAGCCAATTTTTCGCTCGACCATACCTTCGGGCAGGAGTCCCCAAACTTTTTACATAGGGGGCCAGTTCACTATCCCTCAGACTGTTGGAGGGCCGCCACATACAGTGCTCCTCTCACTGACCACCAATGAAAGAGGTGCCCTTTCCGGAAGTGCAGAGGGGGGCCGGATAAATGACCTCAAGGGGCCGCATGCGGCCCGCGGGCCGTAGTTTGGGGACGGCTGCCTTCGGGTGTATTGCGAAACATCTGGAGGCTCCAAGGATAGGTTTTTCTGTTTCTGGTTGAAGATCTTGTTGAGTTTTGGGGGAGATTTATCAGTATCGCTTCCTACCACGCCATTACTCTAACGTCATCTCTTGATGTTATTTTTCTTTATGTTGTCACAGAGCTCTCATAGAATTTCCTTAGACTTTTTGAGTCTCTTTTCTTTTTTCTGCTTCACTTCCATGCCTTCATTTATCTTGTCCTCTAAAACGCTGGTTTGATTCTCAGCTTCATCCCTCCTGCTTTTAATTCCTTCTATTGTGTTCTTGATTTCTGATATTTTATTTATCATTTCTGACTGATACTTTTTTATTATTTTAATGTCCTTTTTTATATTTGCTATCTCTTTATTTGGATGTTTGTAACAACCATCTATTGTTGTTCTAATATCATTGAGCATCCAAACAATTGTTATTTTAAACTCTGCATCTGGTAAGTTGGTTATATCTGACTTATTCAGATTCTTTTCTGGGGATTTCTCTTGATTCATTTGTGTTGTATTTATCTGCCTTCTCATTTTGTCTGTGTAAAAGAAGGTTTGGGCCACTGGAGTCCACTGGGTGTGGCCTCTGTGTTCCCTAGGTGTGGTCTGTCCACAAGCCCACCACTTTCTCTGCTGCTGATGCCTAGGGCATTCGGGTATGGGTGTTGCTGGTGCCTGCTCACTGGGGCTGTTGCTGTGGTCTCTGCCTCTCCTTCATGGGAGTGGATGAGATCACGTGCTTGGGTGTACAAGCCCCGGTGGCCTTGACCTTTACACTGCCCCTGTGGATGGCATTATGCTCAGCCCTGAAGGCAGGGGTGAGCACCTTTGCACAGCTGCGGGTCTCCCTGATTCTGGGCTTTTGCCCCACCATTGAAGGAGGAGCCTGCTCGTGGGAGGGCTGCAAGCCTTGGCTCCACAGGCATGGTGGGGCTGTGTGCCTATGCTCAGCAGCGGGACTTTGCCTGTTCTGGGCTTTTGGCTCCACCCCCATTGGAGGAGCCAGCCCCTCAAGTCAGGCCACAAGCCTCAGTTCCATGGGTGGGGCAAGGCTGTGCTCCTGCACCCTTGCTCAAGGGTAGGTCTCCACACGTTCCAGGGCTCCTGCCCTTCCCCCATAGGCTGGATTACAGATGGCCCGCAGCTTGGCTTGACCACTTTTGCATGTACCCTCCTTCCAAGCTGGGCAAGACTGAGCTCACACCTGGGCCTCCGTGGTGGCCAGCCGGCTTCTGCCCTTGCTGACAGAACTGTGCTTCTGTGTCCTGCTGCCACCTGCCCTCGGGTGTGCCCTCAGCCGTGTGGGTGGGGGTGCTGCAGCTCAGACCTTAACACTCACTTTTGTAGTTCCAAAAGCTTCTTCTTTCTAAGTGACTCTGCACTGAGTGCCGTGGGAGAGCTTGTTTGGCTGCTGTCCTGCTTCCCTTTGCTGGTATTGCTGTTTCTAGGGGAAATATTCACTTCAGATTTGGGGAGTGACTCGTCCCAGTGGTTAGGGTGGCTGTCTCTCAAAATGTTTCTCCCCGTGCCTCCTAGATTACACTCTCTTCCTGCTACTCCAGTCCACTCCTCTCTCCCTGTCCCCTGGAGCCCTGGATGAGTGGTTGTGAGAGACGTGTTCTACGCAGTCCCTTTAAGAAGAATCCTGGGTCTGACAAATCTGTCTCTTTCTCACAAATAGTATCCTGTCTTGTTTCCAGGTAAATACTGTCCATACGCCTCTTCTAGGCTCTGGGGCTGCAGGTTGGGGCTTTGTTCCTGGGACTCAGGACCCTCCTCTTTCTGCTAAACTCACTTCCCACCATGGAAACCTCTCTGTCTGCCATTCACTTTGGGGAGCTGGGCAGCCTTCTCCGCATTTCTGCTTTTCCTACCAGTCTCACTGTGGCTTCTTCAGTGTTCCTTGGTTGAACAGTCCTCTTAGTTTATCCAAAGTTGGTTTTTCCAGATGATGGTTCTTAAAATTAGTTTGTAATCCACTCTGGTTCTGGGAGGTGGATGTTGGTACGTCTGCATACTCCATTGCCATCTTGTCTCCAGCTGAATTTCTATTCTGTTTTTTATGGTTCTATACAAACTTGAAGATTTTTTGTTCCATTTCTTTAAAAAATGACATGGGAATTTTGATGGGAATTGCATTATATTTGTATATTGCTTGTAACATGGCCATTTTAATTATATTTGTTCTTCCTATCCAAGAACAAGTATATTTTTCTATTTCGTTGTGGGTTTTTATTTATTTTCTTTTAATAATGCTTTGTAGTTTTCAGTATATAGGTCCTTTACATTCTTTGTTATGTTTATTCTTAGGTATTTTGTTGTTGTTGTTGCAAATGTAAAAGGGATTATTTTTTTTAATTCATTTCTGAAGTTTTATTGTTGGCATATAAGAAAGCAATAGACATCTGTATATTAATTTTGTATCCTGTAACCTTACTATATTGGTTAATTTTTTAATAGCCTTTCTGTGGAGTTATTGGGCTTTTCTATATACAAGATCATGTCATCTGCAAAAAGTGAAACCTTTAGTTCTTCTTTTCCAATATGAATGCCTTTTATTTTTTCTCTTGTCTGATTGCTCTGGCTGGAACTTCCAGCATTATTTTGAATAAAAGTGGAGAGAGTAGGTAGCTTTGTCTTGTTCTTGATTTTAGAAGAAAAGTTTTCAGTTTCTTAACACTTAGTACAGTGGTTCTCAAAGGGTGCACCAGAGCATCCTATGGTATTCCAGAGAAATATGTGCCTGTTGGGGAATAATAAACCAACAGGGATTTTGGAGTTTAGATTTTTCGGGGACAGAGTTGTGGGAAATTGGCTATAAGCTGATAGTCTGCCCAACCCTCTACCTCACTTGCCTGATTAGGTTGCAAAAGGCTGTTAAACTGTGGTGCTAGATTGTTTACACTACCCCCCCCCCATGTTTCCCAGAAAGACTGGAGGCAAATTTCTTCTATCCTTTGTTTGGTGTAAAGATAATGATATGTATGGTGGGGGTTTTCTGCACTTGGTAAAATTCTTGGGTTGCCTTGGAAACATGATCAAAAATCTCATTGATTTGCTAATGGCCCACTTTGCTCTATAAATAAAGCAAGATGAGGTTTTTGGGAGCACTTTTTTCTTGCCGGCAGCAATTACAGGGACCTCCTGACCCTGTATTTTCTTAATTTTGCATATTTTCTTAATTCCATATTGTTCACACTCAGAACCTAGAATTATTGGCTGCGCTAGTTCATGGCATGTGCCCAGGTATAAAAATAAATATAGTTACTCTATTATACCATTTCATTATGGAAATACTGCTCTTTTTGTTAACATATTGTTATTATATTTATTATTAACACATCATTATATTATTTTTAGATAAATACATCCAAATAAAATAAATCAATTTCTCAAAAAGAAATGTGACATTGAAGAATCTGGTTCTGTAAGTGAGGAAAAGTTAAGTGTAAATAAAATAGGACTTGAAGTCTGATGGCCAGAATTTAATTTACAGCATTTTTCATCACTTAACACTGAACAATACAATTGGATTAGAAACCCATTCAAGGAAGCTTCAAGTGATTTTGGTTTAACATTAACAGGAGAAGAAGAACTGGCAGCTATATCCACTAATATGGATTGATGCTTAAACATAAGGAATTGTCTCTTAAAGCCTTTTGGATTTTTATAAAAGAAGAATATGTGACAATATCTTAAAAAGCTTTGGACATTTTACTACAATTTTCAACATTCTATTTATGTGAATTAGGATTTTCTATCCTCAACACAATTAAGAGCAAAAAGAGAGGAATTCTTCAATGTATTGATGAGAAAATAAGAGTTTGCCTTTCAAATATATGCCCAAACATTGAAAAAATCACTAGGACACATCAGGCTCATATTTCTTATAAACAAAAGAATGAAAAAACACATTCGCACCGGGATCTGTCTAATTTACTAAATCTTACTAAGAATATATATATATATAACTTTTTGTTATTTTTTTTAATTTTTAACCCCTTTTTATACAAATTCTAAAGATTATAACTCAAAAAATGTAACATAAAGTAATGTTTTTTAATGTCAGAATATATTTAATTTTCTCATATTTATTTTGTTTAATTGCCATAAAAGCACACTTGGACTTTTTTTTATTTAATATTTGACTTAATTATTTTAACATATTTCTCATAAATTTGTATATAGTGTGCCTACAATTTTTTGTAGAATTTTAAATGCACCCCAACTTCAAAAAGTTTGAGAACCACTGACTTAGTATATGATATTAGCTGATGGTTTGTCATAAATGACCTTTATTATGTTGAGATAGTTTCCTTCTACACCATTTTCTTGAGTGTTTTAACCATAAAAGAATGTTTTTTTATAGAATGCCTTTTCTGTATCTACTGATAGGATCATATGATTTTTGTTCTTTGTTTTGTTGATATGGTTTATTACGTTAATTAGTTTACATATGTTGAACCATAATTGTGTTTCTGGAATGAATCCCACTTGATCATGATGAATTATTTTTTTAATGTGTTGTTATATTCTATTTGCTAGTATTTTGTTTAGGATTTTTGCATCTGTATTCATTAGAGATATTGATCTGTAGTTTTCTTTTTTTGTGTTGTCCTTACCAGGTTTTGGTAAGAGGGTTATGTTGGCCACATAAAATGTGTTTGGAAGTATTGCTTCTTCTTCAATTTTTTGGAAGACTTTGAGAAGGATAGGAACCAAATCTTTTTTGAATGGTTGATAGAATTCACTGTACATTCATCTGGCCCAGACTTTTATTTTTGGGGAAGTTTTGGTAGTTGTTTCTATTTCCTCCTCACTTATGGGTCTATTTAAGCTTTCTACTTATTCATGATTCAATCTAGAAAAATTGTATTGTTCTAGGAGTTGATCCATTTCTTTTAGATTGTTGAATTTGGTGGCATATAGTTTTTTACAGTATTCTATAATAATACTATGAGAGGAAAAATTACCACAGATATCATGGATATATAATAATCTTTTGTATATCTATGATACTTATGGTAATTTCTCCATTTTCATTTTGAATTTTGTTTTTATGAGTCCTTTTTCTACTTTCCTTAGTGAATCTTGGCAGGGGTTTGTCAATTTTGTTGATACTTTCAAAGAACCAGCTCTCTTTTGTATTGATTTTTTTCTAAAGTTTTTCTGTTCTCTATTTCATTTATTTCTGCTGTAATTTTTGTTACTTCCTTTATTCTGCTGGTTTTAGGTTGATTTTGTTCTTTTTATACTTCCTTAAGATGTGATGTTAACTTGTTTATTTGGGCTCTCTCTTGTTTTTTCATGTAAGCCTGTATTGATATGAATTTTCCTCTTATTATTTCTTTTGCTGCATCCCAGAGATTATGATATGTTATGCTGTTATTTTCACTTGTCTATATATATATATATATATATATATATATATATATATATATATATTTGCTTTAATTTCTCAAAGACCTACATATAAGATCTGAAACAATAAATTACATAGAAGAAAACATAGGTACCAAACTCATGGACCTTGGCCATAGAGAACATTTTATAAATTTGACCCCCAAAACAAGTCAAGTAAAGTCAGAGATAAACAAAAGGGGCTACATCAAACTTAGAAGCTTCTGCACAGCAAAAGAAACTGACAGCCAACTAAATGGGAAATAATATTTTTAACCAAAAGTCAGATAAGGGGCTAGTATCCAAAATATATCAAAAACTCACAAAACTCAGCAACAAACAGGCAAACAATCCAATAAAAAATGGGAAGAGGACATGTATTTCTCCCAAGAAGAAATACAAATGGCCAATAGATATATGAAAAGATGCTTATCTTTATTAGCTATTAGAGAGATATAAATTCAAACAACACTGAGATACTACCTCACACCTCTTAGATTACCTATTATCAAGAAGACAGGTAATAACAAGTGTTAGAGAAGCTGAGGAGAAAAAGAAATTCACATTCACTGTTGGTGGGAATTTAAACTAGCTTAGCCATTATGGAAGAAAATATGGTGGTTCCTCAAAAAAATAAGAATAGAACTACCATATGACCCAGCAATCCATCGACTGGGTATATAGTCTCAAAACTCAAAAACATTGGTATGTAATGACACATGTACCCCCATGTTCATCGCAACATTGTTCACTGTGGCCAAGTTATGGAAATAACTAAAATGCCCTTTAATAGAGGATTTGATAAAGAAGAAGTGGTACATATATACACTGGAATATTATTCAGCCATAAGAAAAGATGACATAGTATCATTTACAACAACATGGATGGACTTTGATAACACTTACTGAGTGAAATAAGTAAATCAGAAAAACAAAGAACTGTATGATTCCATACATAGGTGGAACACAAAATTGAGATGCATAGACATAGATAAGAGTGCAATGGTTACCAGGGGGAAGAGAAGGAAGGAGAGGGAGGGGTGAGGGAGGGGAGGGGAATAAAAGAAACAAATATAGGGTGACAAATGATGATTTGACTTTGAGTGATGGGTACACAGCATAATGGACTCTCCAAATGATATGGAGATGTTTTCTCTAAATCTATGTACTCTGGTTGACTAATGTCACCCTGTTAAATTTAATTGTCTAAAAAAATAAAAAGAAAAGAAACTGACAAAATCAAAAACTGTAAAGGTGTAAAAATGAGGTGGATATAGTTTTTGTATGGGACCTGGTATTTACCATATAGTGTGTAGATGGTGTCATGTTGAGTGAAACACTTGAAACATCTCAACACAATAAATTATAAAATAAATTAAAGAAACAGGAAATGCACCTGAAGGAATGTCAGATTTTCTCTCTCTGGCTGATTATATTAATCAGGTCATAGAGAAATTGTTTTTTAAAGTTATGTAACCATAATTTCTGTGATAACAACTAAAGAAAAATGATTCAATAATAAATATGCCTGTTTCTTTTTCTAGGTATAGTTTTTTTTAAAGTATCAAAAGTTGATTTTTTTTTGGTTAGTAAACATAACACTCAAACCTACAAATTGGCCTGACCTGCAGTGGCACAGTGGGTAAAGCATCAACCTGGAATGCTGAGGTCGCAAATTCAAAACCCCGGGCTTGCCTAGTCCAGGCACATATGGAAATTGATGCTTTTCTCTCTTTTCTCTCTGTCTGTCTGTCTGTCTCTCCTCTCTGCACCTTCTCTTTAAAATGAATAAAAAATATAAAAAAACAAACAAACAAACAAAAACATTTCCAAATTGTAAGTTTGGGTCAAAGGGCCAAGATATAAACAATAGCATCCTTTAGAGGATTCTTTTTTTTAATATTTTTAAGTATTCAATTTTCAGAGAGGAAAGAGAGATAGAAGGAAAAAGAGAGAGAGAGAGAGAAGGGAAGGGGGAGGGTCAGGAACCATCAACTCCCACATGGACCTTGACCAGGCAAGCCTAGGGTTTTAAACTGGCAACCTCAGTGTTCCAATTGGATGCTTTATCCCACTGCGCCACCACAGGTCAAGCATTTAGAGGATTCTAGAAGAGGTCAGAAGATTTTTTAACAAGAACTTTGAGAATTTTGTGACTTTTTATTATTTACTTTATGCCACATAGAAGCTACAAGTTGGAAATAAATTGCTTGTTAAGAGAGAGGTTCTATAAAATGACTTCAGAAAGTTTCTGAATAAAAAAAAACCCAGTTCTCAGATATGCATCATAACACAGGCTCACCCCAAATAGTTCACTAAGCCTTCCTCAGGTGTGAATCTGAGGCTTTAGATCTCATTTAACTATTGCATTTCACTGATTTTTACTCTTTACTGAAGTGTCTCTTTGAAACAGGATCATTTTGTCAAAATATATCTTAGATAATCAACCAAGGTAATCACAATGACAAAAAAGGTGACAAAAATGACCTCCCAAAGAACAGTTCACATGGTAAATTTTTCTTAAATTTTATCTTAAAATTAGAAGTCAATTTCTAGTCACTAGAGAAGCTCTGAAATAGGTCACTTTTATAAGCTCCCTTGCCTATCAGGTTATAATAACAAAGAGCACACACTCATGTTGTTAATGATTTTAATAAGCAAAAGAAATGTCAGCAGCAATAGTGCAAGCAGCCTAAGATACCACAGATCAACAAGGTCATGCTCACCATTTAATATTTATTAAGCATCTAATGAATGTTTGGCTCTAAAATAAGCTCTCTCGAGATTTTAGTGAATATAGAAAGGTTATAATCATTGCTCTCTGGAAATCTGCTACCTGAAAAAAACCAATACAAGTAAACAATTTTCAATAAGAGAATGTAGACAACCTTTGATTTAGCTAAGACAGTAAAATAACATAAATAATAAAAAATGAAGGTACTGTAATCATTGAAAAATGAGAAAGAACTTTAGAAATAATATATATATAAATTTTCCTCCTTTTACAAATAAAGAAACTGAGGCTTAGAAAGTAAATGAATTATCTCATATAGTCCGTGTAAGATTCAGGCTTCTGATTCAGGTTCTCATTATTTAAATGACTGCCAGTAAAAATGAGACATCTCAGGTTAGTTTCCTTGGATATCAATCCTCTAAATGCTTGAATATGGGTAGTTGTATAAATCTGCTCCTACACATGTATACACACACACACACACACACACACACAATAAAGGAACAGAGACAGAATAACCACAGTAGACAACTTCATACAAAGGAAGGAAAAGATAGGCACAGAGTAGTCACTGGTTCATTGTAATTCTGACCTCTGGCTGAAAGATATTGTCATATACTTGTTTAGAAAATATCTGGCTCCCAAGAAATAATTCTCTGAGGTTTTTACTATTTCTCTCTCTGTCACTCTTCCTTTTTCTTGAGAAATAACTCTGTTTCTAGCTGGCTAGTTTTTCCTGCCCATGGAAAGCTGGGCACTTGCTATAGAGGCTTACATTGTTAACAGGGTCATCACTAATGATGACTTCAGACTATTAAAGAAAAGTTGTGAATAAAAACAAACTATGTCAGACAGGATAGGGCATCTAATAGGTGTAGAAAAAGTTAAATTAAACCATTTCCATTAAAAAAGGAGTGTAAACCTACAATGGTCTGTGTGCTACAGCCATGATTTTTTTTATTGAAATAACCTTAAATAATATGTTGTTGACTTGAAAGACAAAAAATAATACTTTTTAAAAACATAATCGGACGTCACGGAAATGGCGCCGTGAGCAGCGCGTCCGACAGATCTCCCCAAAACCACAACAAATTTATCAACTAGAAACAGGAAAATTTATCTTCGGAGCATTACAGAGTTCCACACAAACTGAAAGCAAAAGGACTGTTATCACTTGAATCTGAGAGACGAGGGTGTGGAGGAAGCTACCGCAGGGACGTTCATTCAAGCCGCGAGGAAGTGCGCCTGTGGTAAGTCATCCCGCACTCGGGAGCCGTGAGCAGCAGCCTCGAGCCAGCCGCCGCCGCCAGCCGCCGCCGCGAGCCGCCGCGAGCAGCGCCCGGGTCGGTCGCAGAGCGAGCACCGCCCACACTCCGGAGCAGCCGCTGGCGCGCGCCCGGTCTGGTTGCAGACCGAGCATTGCAGACCGAGCACCGCTAACGTTCCCAGCGGCCCGCGCACGGGGAGTGGGAGAGGCCCCAGGGCAGTATTCCCTACTTGGGAGATTCTCTCCGCGGGCGGGGCACCTCACCCAGCCATTCAAGCTAACAATCAAGCGTTGGGGGAGGGGCGCGCGCAGGCAGCCTGAAATACCTTCGGGAGCACAGCTGGGACCCAATTACTAAAATTAACTTAACCCGTGAAATCTGCGCACTCTTGGTTCTAATTGATAAGATCTCTCTCAGTTCACCGACCCAAGACAAGAGGCGTGATATTTTTTAGTGCCTCTCGCTAAAGGGGCGGGGGCAACTTCTGATTGATAGAGCCTCCATATTCAGGGATAAACGCTAACAAGAAGGACTTGGCAGATAATAAGATCTATACCACACTAGTCGCAAGCAGAGACTAGTGCCTCTTCTTACCAGCCAAAACAGGCTACAAAGTGTGGAAAGCCTGGGTTGAGAGGTCCAACTGAATGCTAGGCGCTGAACAGTCACCTTGACAACAATTGACTCCCACCCCCGCCTGATTACACTGGAGGCCCTCACTGCCAGAGCCCTTCCCAAAGCCTTGCACTGAGTGGGGATAGAGTGGGGATTTCCCAGCTCTTTGAGCCTCTTACTCCCCAGGCAGAAGCAGTGGCAGCCTTATAGCTGGATCACCAGGCTGCTAATACAGGAAGGGGGGACTAGGAGAGAGAATCCACGAAAGCAAACTCTCTCATCGTTGGACCCTGCAAACGCCAACAAGCCTTGACTACCAGCAAGACTAAAGCCAATTATATGACATTGCCATAGAATCCCATCAACTGCAAATCCCTACCTAAATGTGACACAGGGGCAGAACCTGGGGTACAGAGTCACCGACCAGGAAGAGGGAGAGAAAAGAAAAAGGAAGAAGTTAACATCTCAAAATCAAGAAAAATCCACAGACTTTACAACTTGTTCCACTAATTTTTTTGGTTGTTGTTGTTGTTGTTGTTGTTTGTTTCTTCTATCTTATTGCCTTTATTTCCTCCACCTCGGTCCTTCTATTCTCTGCCCATCTTATGCTTCCCTTTTCTTGAACTACACTAACCATAAGTGTTACATTTTATTTCTCTTCTTCATCCTCACCCTCCTTTGGGGTTATACTCCAGGACACTTAACTCTCACTCTCTCCTCTTTTGTTTTTTTTGTTTGTTTGTTTGTTTGTTTTTTGTTTTTTGCTTTATTTTGTTTTTTTCTCTTCCTTTTTTATTTCTTCCTTCGTTTTTCTCTTTTTCTTATTCTTTCCTTTCTATTCGTTTTTTCTTTTCTCATTTTACTTTCCTCCCATTTAATCCTCAATCACGAACAAATTAGTTAATTTGGGACTCAAGGTTTTTTTTGGCTTTATTTTTCTTTTTCGCTTTTGTTTTTGTTTTTTTCTTGTTAGTTTATTTTTGTGGCATTTTGGGTCCTCCCAACCCAAGGTCTCCATTGTATTTGGTCTTCGCTCCACTTAATACAACAGACTTTTACTTATAATTTTTATTTTTTTCTTCTTCATTATTCCTTTTTTTGTCCTTTTTTCTGGTTCCCTCTTATCCCTCTCATTATATCTCTTAGTTGACCATCACCCGCAGGCAGATCAACTTATGCTTGTCTAAGATTTTCTTCCTTTTTTTTTTTTTTTTTTGCATTTAGTAGGTCCCTACTCCCCTTTTTTTTTGCCCCTTGAACTCTTCACCGCAAACCAGGCCCTCCATTATAGGCACGATATTTCCCTGAGGAGGGCAGAGGAGGGAAGGAGAAGAAAGAAAAAAAAAGGGGGAAATAATATATTATTACTGCTTTTTTTTGTGGGGTGTTTTACCCTTTGGTTTTTTTTTTTTTTTTTTTTTTTACTTTTTACTCTTTATTAATTCTAATTAGTGCTATCAACAAGACCACCCTCAGATGCCAATAAGAAAAAGGAAATCGAATATTATGGATACAAAAGAAAGAGAGGTAACACAAATAGATGTGGAAAAATCTATGGAGAAAAGACTTAACATATTGGAAGCCTTGGAGCTAAATGACAGAGAATTTAAAATAGAAATCTTAAAAATACTCAGAGATATACAAGAAAACACAGAAAGGCAATATAGGGAGATCAGAAAACAACTCAATGAACACAAAGAATATATTACTAAGGAAATTGAAACTATAAAAACAAATCAAACAGAAATGAAAAACTCAATTCACGAGCTGAAAAACGAGGTAACAAGCTTAGCTAGCATAACAAACCAGATTGAAGATAGGATTAGTGAAATAGAAGACAAACAACTTGAGGCACAAAAGAGAGAAGAAGAAAGATACTCAAAAATAATAAAAAACGAGAAAGCCCTACAGGAATTATCTGACTCCATCAGAAAGAATAACATAAGAATAATAGGTATATCAGAGGGAGAAGAGAAAGAAAATGGAATGGAGAATATACTCAAACAAATAATAGACGAGAACTTCCCAAGCCTGTGGAAAGAACTAAAGCCTCAAATTCAAGAAGCAAACAGAACACCGAGTTTTCTTAACCCCAACAAACCCACTCCAAGGCACATCATAATAAAGATGACACAAACCAATGACAAAGAAAAAATTCTCAAGGCAACGAGGGAAAAGAAGAGTACAACATATAAAGGAAGGCCTATTAGATTATCATCAGATTTCTCAGCAGAAACTCTACAAGCTAGAAGAGAGTGGACCCCAATATTTAAAGCCCTGAAAGAGAGGAACTTTCAGCCAAGAATACTATACCCATCAAAGCTATCCTTCAAGTATGAAGGAGATATAAAAACATTCACAAATACAGAAAAGATGAGAGAATTTATCAACAGAAAGCCCCCACTCCAGGAAATACTAAAGGGGGTTTTCCAACCAGATTCAAAGAACAAAAGAAAACAACACCACAAGTAACAGCTCCACCAAGAACACAATAAAACCAAACTTAAACTGTGACAACAAAGGAAAAAAAAGGGGGGAGAGAATGGAGATTAACAGTAGCAAAGGATAATGAAGTGCAGAAATACTTATAAGATAGGGTACTACAATGAATATGGTAGGTACCCTTTTCATTACTTAATGGTAACCACCCTAGAAAAAACCACCACAAAAACACATGACTTAAAAAAGGTAGCAACAGAGGAAAGAAGTATGGAACACAAACAAACAGAAACAAATGATAGAAAAACAAAAGAGAAGAATCAAACAAGATACAAAACTAACAGAAAGCAATTTATAAAATGGCAGTAGGGAACCCACAAGTGTCAATAATTACACTAAATGTAAATGGATTAAACTTACCAATAAAAAGACACAGAGTAGCAGAATGGATTAAAAAAGAAAATCCAACTATATGCTGCCTACAAGAAACACATCTAAGCAACAAGGATAAAAACAAATTCAGAGTGAAAGGCTGGAAAACAATACTCCAAGCAAACAACACCCAAAAAAAAGCAGGTGTAGCAATACTCATATCTGATAATGCTGACTACAAGACAGAAAAAGTACTCAGAGACAAAAATGGTCACTTCATAATGATTAAGGGGACACGGAATCAAGAGGACATAACAATCCTTAATATATATGCACCAAACCAAGGAGCACCAAAATATATAAGACAGCTACTTATTGACCTTAAAACAAAAACTAACAAAAATACAATCATACTTGGAGACCTCAATACTCCGCTGACGGCTCTAGATCGGTCATCCAAACAGAGAATCAATAAAGATATAGTGGCCTTAAACGAAATACTAGAACACCTGGATATGATAGACATCTACAGGACACTTCATCCCAAAGCGACAGAGTATACATTTTTCTCTAGTGTACATGGAACATTCTCAAGAATTGACCATATGTTGGGCCACAAAGACAATATCAGCAAATTTAGAAAAATTGAAATTGTACCAAGCATATTTTCTGATCATAAAGCCTTGAAACTAGAATTCAACTTCAAAAAAGAGGGGGAAAAACCCACAAAAATGTGGAAACTAAACAACATACTGCTAAAAAATGAATGGGTCGCCCTGGCCGGTTGGCTCAGTGGTAGAGCGTCGGCCTAGCATGCGGAGGACCCGGGTTCGATTCCCGGCCAGGGCACATAGAAGAAGCGCCCATTTGCTTCTCCACCCCTCCGCCGCACTTTCCTCTCTGTCTCTCTCTTCCCCTCCCGCAGCCAAGGCTCCATTGGAGCAAAGATGGCCCGGGCGCTGGACATGGCTCTGTGGCCTCTGCCTCAGGTGCTAGAGTGGCTCTGGTCGCAATATGGCGATGCCCCGGATGGGCAGAGCATTGCCCCCTGGGGGGCAGAGCACCGCCCCTGGTGGGTGTGCCGGGTGGATCCCGGTCGGGCGCATGCGGGAGTCTGTCTGACTGTCTCTCCCTGTTTCCAGCTTCAGAAAAATGAAAAAAAAAAAAAAAATGAATGGGTCAAAGAAGAAATAAGCGCAGAGATCAAAAGATACATACAGACAAATGAAAATGAAAATACGACATATCAGAATCTCTGGGATGCAGCAAAAGCAGTAATAAGAGGAAAGTTCATATCACTTCAGGCCTATATGAACAAACAAGAGAGAACCGAAGTAAACCACTTAACTTCACACCTTAAGGAACTAGAAAAAGAAGAACAAAGACAACCCAAAACCAGCCGAAGAAAGGAGATAATAAAAATCAGAGCAGAAATAAATGAAATAGAGAACAGAAAAACTATAGAAAAAATCAATAAAACAAGGAGCTGGTTCTTTGAAAAGATCAACAAAATTGACAAACCCTTGGCACGACTCACCAAGGAAAAAAGGCACAGGACTCAAATAAATAAAATCCAAAATGAAAGAGGAGAGATCACCACAGACATCATAGATATACAAAGAATTATTGTAGAATACTATGAAAAATTATATGCCACCAAATACAACAATCTAGAAGAAATGGATAAATTCCTAGAACAATACAACCTTCCTAGACTGAGTCATGAAGAAGCTGAAAGCCTAAACAGACCAATCAGCAGGGAGGAAATAGAAAAAACTATTAAAAACCTCCCCAAAAATAAAAGTCCAGGCCCTGACGGTTATACTAGTGAATTCTATCAAACATTCAAAAAAGACTTGTTTCCTATTCTACTCAAAGTCTTCCAAAACATTGAAGAAGAAGCAATACTTCCAAACACATTTTATGAGGCCAACATAACCCTCATACCAAAACCTGGCAAGGATGGCACAAAGAAAGAAAACTACAGACCAATATCTCTAATGAATACAGATGCTAAAATTCTAAACAAAATACTGGCAAACCGAATACAACAACATATTAAAAAAATAATACATCATGATCAAGTGGGATTCATCCCAGAATCTCAAGGATGGTTCAACATACGCAAAACGGTTAACGTAATACACCATATCAACAAAACAAAGAACAAAAACCACATGATCTTATCAATAGATGCAGAAAAGGCTTTTGATAAAATACAACACAATTTTATGTTTAAGACTCTCAACAAAATGGGTATAGAAGGAAAATATCTCAACATGATAAAGGCCATATATGATAAACCATCAGCCAACATCATTTTAAACGGCATAAAACTGAGGACTTTCTACCTTAAATCAGGAACAAGACAGGGTTGTCCACTCTCTCCACTCTTATTTAACGTGGTGCTAGAAGTTCTGGCCAGAGCAATCAGACAAGAAAAAGAAATAAAAGGCATCCATATCGGAAAAGAAGAAGTAAAGGTATCACTTTTTGCTGATGATATGATCCTATACATCGAAAACCCGAAGGACTCCACAAAAAGATTATTAGAAACAATAAACCAATACAGTAAGTTCGCAGGATACAAAATTAACATACAGAAGTCCATAGCCTTTCTCTATGCCAACAATGAAATATTAGAAAACGAACTCAAAAAAATAATCCCCTTCACGATTGCAACAAAAAAAAATAAAATACCTAGGAATAAACATAACAAAGAATGTAAAGGACCTATATAATGAAAATTACAAAGCATTGTTAAGGGAAATCAAAAAAGATACAATGAGATGGAAAAATATTCCTTGTTCTTGGATAGGAAGAATAAATATAATCAAAATGGCCATATTACCCAAAGCAATATACAAATTCAATGCAATTCCCATCAAAATCCCTATGAGATTTTTTAAAGAAATGGAACAAAAAATCATCAGATTTATATGGAACTATAAAAAACCCCGAATAGCCAAAACAATCCTAAGGAAAAAGAATGAAGCTGGGGGCATTACAATACCTGACTTTAAACTATATTATAGGGCCACAATAATCAAAACAGCATGGTATTGGCAGAAAAATAGACACTCAGACCAATGGAACAGAATAGAAAGCCCAGAAATAAAACCACATATATATGGTCAAATAATCTTTGATAAAGGGGCCAACAACACACAATGGAGAAAAGAAAGCCTCTTCAACAAATGGTGTTGGGAAAACTGGAAAGCCACATGCAAAAGAATGAAACTCGACTACAGCCTGTCCCCGTGTACTAAAATTAATTCAAAATGGATGAAAGACCTAAATATAAGACCTGAAACAATAAAGTACATAGAAGAAGACATAGGTACTCAACTCATGGACCTGGGTTTTAAAGAACATTTTATGAACTTGACTCCAATGGCAAGAGAAGTGAAGACAAAGATAAATGAATGGGACTACATCAGAATAAAAAGTTTTTGCTCAGCAAGAGAAACTGATATCAAAATAAACAGACAGCCAACTAAATGGGAAATGATATTTTCAAACAACAGCTCAGATAAGGGCCTAATTTCCAAAATTTACAAAGAACTCATAAAACTCAACAACAAACAAACAAACAATCCAATAAAAAAATGGGAAGAAGACATGAATAGACACTTCTCCCAGGAAGAGATACAAATGGCCAACAGATATATGAAAAGATGCTCAGCTTCATTAGTTATTAGGGAAATGCAAATCAAAACTACAATGAGATACCACCTCACCCCTGTTAGATTAGCTATTATCAACAAGACGGGTAATAGCAAATGTTGGAGAGGCTGCGGAGAAAAAGGAACCCTCATTCACTGTTGGTGGGACTGTAAAGTAGTACAACCATTATGGAGGAAAGTATGGTGGTTCCTCAAAAAACTGCAAATAGAACTACCTTATGACCCAGCAATCTCTCTACTGGGTATATACCCCAAAACCTCAGAAACATTGATATGTGAAGACACATGTAGCCCCATGTTCATTGCAGCACTGTTCACAGTGGCCAAGACATGGAAACAACCAAAAAGCCCTTCAATAGAAGACTGGATAAAGAAGATGTGGCACATATACACTATGGAATACTACTCAGCCATAAGAAATGATGACATCAGATCATTTACAGCAAAATGGTGGGATCTTGATAACATTATAAGGAGTGATATAAGTAAATCAGAAAAAAACAAGAACTACATGATTCCATACATTGGTGGAACATAAAAATGAGAATAAGAGACATGGACAAGTGTGTGGTGGTTACCAGGGGTGGGGGGAGGGAGGACAGGGGGAGAGTTAGGGGGAGGGGGATGGGCACAGAGAACTAGATAGAGGGTGGCGAAGGACAATCTGACTTTGGGCGAGGGGTATGCAACATAATTTAATGACAAGGTAACCTAGACATGTTTTCTTTGAATATATGTACCCTGATTTATTAATGTCATCCTATTACCATTAATAAAAATTTATTTAAAAAAAAAAAAAAAAAGAAAATTAAAATAGGAAAAAAAAAAAAAGAAAACAAAAAAAACATAATCTATTTCTCAAACAAATTGACATTATTTCTGAAAAATGCTTTGCTCTTTGTTTTTAATTATAAAAATCCATAATTAGTAAAAAAATAAATGTTCAACATATAGTACACATCTCTTTAATAAATAGAAAAAAAATGGGCAGCAAGATGGCAATGAAGTAGGCAAATGTACCAACTTCTACCTCACAGAATCAAAGTGGATTTAATTTTAAGAAACATCATCTGGAAAAACCAACTGTGGACTAAACTAAGAGGACTTTAACCAGAAACACTGAAGAAGCTACACTGAGACTGGTAGGAAAAGCAGAAACGTGAAGAAGGCCACTCAGCTCCCGGGAGCTAACTGCAGCCCGGAAAAACTCTCATGGCAGGAAGTGAGTTTAGCTCAGAGGGGAGGGTCCTGGGCCCCAGAAACAAAGCCCCAGCCTGCAGCCCCAGAGCAGAGAAGAAGAGTATGGATAGTATTTAGCAGTGAAACAAGTCAGGATACTGTTTGTGAGAAAGAGACAGATTTCTCAGATCCAGGATTCTTCTTAAAGAGACCGCACAGAAAAACTCTTTCACAACCACTCACCCAGGGCTCTGGGGGATGGAGAGATAGGAGAGGACTGGAGTAGCAGGAAGAGAATGTAATATAGGGGGCAGAGCAGAACATTTTGAGGGACAGTGACCCTAAACCCTGAGTTGAGTAACTCCCCAAATATAAAGGGACTATTTCCCCTGGAACCAGCAATACCAGCAAAGAGAAGCAGAGCACCAGCCAAACAAGCTCTACCACTGAACTGAGTGCAGAGTCACTTAGAACAAGGGAGCCATCAGGAATACAGTATTGAATGCAAACTTCTGACCTGTATTGCCCCCTCCCACACATTTAAGGGCTTGTCGTAGAGCGGGCAGCAGTGGAATGTGGAAGTGTGGTCCCATTGGTGGGAGCAGAGGTTGGGCCAGCCATGACTGAGGCTCAGTGTAAGCTCACTCCAGCCCAGTGGGGGAGGAAATGGTACACAAAAGTGGTCTGACTGGGCTGCAGGACAGCTGAGCAAGAGCGGTCCCACCTGCAATTCCACCTGCAGGGGCAAGGTAAAAGCCAGGCAAAAGCCGGAGAACTGGCAGAGAGCCATGACTGAGCAAGGGTGCACAGCCCAACCGCTAGAGCCAGGTCTTACAACCATTGGGAGCACAGCCAGGGCATGTAAACACAGCCCCACCCGTAGAGGAGAGGTGGAAACTGCAGAAACTGACACAATGGGCCAAAACTGGCAACACCGGTGTTTCCCAATGTAGGGCACATGCTCCATAGGGGGGCAATTCGAAAGTTAAGGGGGGCAATTTGAAAATGGACTCGACACGACTTTAACTCTTTTGCCCCAGGCCATTTAAATGCAATGCTAGATATCGGTGCCAAAATTAACAAAAAATGCAATTCTTAAATAATTGCGGTAAATAATTATTAAGTATAATTTCGTTTGACAAGACCAAAATATCAACTGGGTGATTGGCGTCGTCAAGTAAACTTCATCCTGGGTTCACCGGGGAGTGTGCAGTCTGCCGCAGGGAACCCCGGACATTTTAAAAACTCGCTAAACAATGCAGGTATTCTCACCTAATTGGCCCATCGCAACTTCTGTAGTGTTTCACATCATTCAGTTGGTGTTAATTTGAAATAAGTGTCAGTCAAAACTGTTCTAAAAGCTCGTTGATTTAATAAATATACATATATATATATTGTATAGATATAATTGGTAAGTATTTGATTTTATTTTTATCAATATTAAACTCTTTATTAAGTACTTCTTGCATCGGGCTAGAAAGCACTAATATTTTATAAATATTATTGGGGCTATAATAGTGCATGCACGACAATTTTAATTTTAGAACCATAACTTTCCAGAAAATTTTGTCAAGTGGAAAAAATATAGATACCTTTTGATTTGCAGTGGTAGTGTAGTAAATGTGTTATATACATTTAAATAAATATGAATTTTTAGTATACGTTTACTCTATGTCACATTGAATATATTTTAATATTAGTTTTTAATTGATCTTATTTTTATTTCTTATAACCCATAGTAAAATGAGTGGTGCAAGCAATAAAAAAACTCGTCGATATTCAGAGGAATATTTAAAATTTGGGTTCATACCCGCTGTTCACGATGAGCGGATTCCTTTTTGTCTTTTATGCCAGCAATGCTTGACCAACGAATCAATGAAATGAGGTCGTCTTGAGGCGCATTTGAAGGTGAAACATAGTGCTCATATTAATTCAGATTTGAGTTACTTTAAAACTTTAAAGAAAAATTTTGAAAAAAGAATAACATTAAAGTCTCTATTTACTGTTCATACTTCAACTAATAATCGTGTTCTTGAGGCTAGTTATCAAATTTCTTTATTCATTGCTAAAACTGGAGAAAATCACACTATAGGAGAGAATTTAATAAAACCATCAATATCAGCATTTCTTAAAACAGTTCTTGAAAAAGATGACAAAGATGTAAAAGCTATGCCACTCAGTGACAATACTGTTAGCAGAAGAATAGACGAAATGAGTGAGATATTGAAAAACAACTTATTGAAAAGTTGAAAACAAGAAAATTCTCCTTACAAATGGATGAATCAACTTTGAGAGACAGTGAGGCAGTATTGATAACTTACATAAGATATATTGATAAAGGACATTTTGTTGAAGAAATGTTGTTCTGTAAAAGATTAGAAAGCACCACTACCTCCAAAGATATATATAATAAGCTAAAAAAACTACTTAGATGTCAATGATATACCAATGAAAATTATAACATCTTGTGCTGCAGATGGTGCTCCCAATATGATGGGCAAGAAAAATCGCTGCTTAAAATTGATGAAAGATGCGAATCCAGAAATGATTCTTGTGCATTGTGTTATTCATAGGGAAAACTTGGTAGCTAAAAACATCTCACCTGTTCTGAATGAAGTATTACATAAAGTAATAAAGTGTGTTAATGCTATTAAAGCTAGTGTCAAATGTGAGCGTCTTTTCAAGCTATTTTGTGAAGAACAAAATGAAGACCATGTGAGACTTTTACTTCATACTGAAGTAAGATGGCTAGCTAAAGGAAAGTGTTTGAAAAGATTTATGGAACTGTTTGATACTCTTAGTGATTTTTTAAGCGACAAACCTGAAATGAAGTATCTGTTAACAATAGATGGTAAAGCATTTGTGAGTGATTTAGCCGATATCTTTGAAAAACTAAATATATTAAATAAGCAACTTCAAGGAACAAATAAAACTCTTGTCGATGCAAAAGCAAAGATATTTGGTTTCATTACCAATATTGAGTTATGTCAGAAACATATTAACAACAAAAACTTTAAACAGTTTCATTGGCTCCAAAAATATGAAGTAACTGATACCGCTTTACTTGTTATTGTCAATCATTTGAATATTCTATCGGCTGATTTAAAAGAAAGATTTTCTGATTTAAAACAAATTGATTTCCCAGCATGGATGATGCAGCCAATGTTAGTGGATTTGTCTGATATATCAAATATGCAGTATCAAGAAGAACTCGAAGAATTGCAAAATGATGAGTCAGTTAAAGCTCTATTTAATATCAAAGGAGCGATGGCATGGCTTTGTGAGGAAACAGAAATCAAATACCCAAATTCAACCAAATGTGCAAGAAAACTATTGCTACCGTTTCCATCTTCATTTTTAGCTGAATGTGGATTTAGTGCTGTAAATGATTTACTGGTAAAAAAAAGAAATTGGCTGGATATAACACAATGTGGAGACTTGAGACTAAAGCTAACCAAATTGGAACCTAATATAAAATCTCTGTGCATCAAGCATCAAGTGCAAGGATCACACTAAATTAAAATAATAAATTAATATAGAAAAATCTGTATTAAAATTATTTGGAATTTTTTTTTTGTATTTTTCTGAAGCTGGAAACGGGGAGAGACAGTCAGACAGACTCCCACATGTGCCCGACCGGGATCCACCCGGCACACCCACCAGGGGCAAAGCTCTGCCCCTCCGGGGCATCACTCTGCCTAGACCAGAGCCACTCTAGCACCTGGGGCAGCGGCCAAGGAGCCATCCCCAGCGCCTGGGCCATCTTTGCTCCAATGGAGCCTTGGCTGCGGGAGGGGAAGAGAGAGACAGAGAGGAAGGAGGGGGGGAGTGGAGAAGCAAATGGGCGCTTCTCCTATGTGCCCTGGCTGGGAATCGAACCCAGGTCCCCCGCACGCCAGGCCGACGCTCTACTGCTGAGCCAACTGGCCAGGGCCAAAATTATTTGGAATTTAAATTTCTGTTTTTCATTATATGTTTTGAAATTTTACTTACTGTGTTTTGTTAACAATTTCATAGTGATTTCTTCCTAGAACCTATCATTTATGTTTATTAAGTGAACAAATCAATTTTTTAATGTTAAAAATTATGTATGTTACATAGGGGGGGACATAAAAATTTTAGAAAGGTTAAAGTGGGGCATGGCACAAAAAAGGTTGGGAAACATTGGGCAACACCCATACCTGAGTACCTGAGGCAGTGGCAGAGGGGTTGGTGGGCCTGCAAACAGACCACAGTTAGGAAACTCAGAAGCCACACCCATTGGACTTCTGTAACCACACCCTTCTTATACACAGAATGAGAAGGCAGAGAAATGCAACAAAATGAATCAAGAGAAATCCCCAGAAAAGACTTGAATGAGTCAGATATAAACAAATCACCAGATGCAGAGTTTAAAATAATGATTGTTAGAATACTCAAAGATCTTAGAATAGCAATAGATGGACATAAAGAGCATCTAAATAAAGAGATAGAAAATATAAAAAAAGGTCATTGAAATAATAAAAAAGAATCAGTCAGAAATGAAAAATACAATATCAGAAATAAAGACCACAATGGAAGGAATAAAAAGCAGGATGAATGAAGCTGAGAACTGAATTAGCAAGTAAGAGGGCAAGATAAACAAAGCATGGAAGCAGAGCAGCAAAACAAAAAGTGACTCAAAAAGTCTGAAGAAACTCTAAGAGAGCTCTGTGGCAACATGAAGAGAAATAACATCCACATTATAAGGGTTCCTGAAGAAGAAGAGAAAGAACAAGGGATAGAAACCTTGTTCAATCAAATCATAGATGAAAATTTCCCTAAATTGATGCAGAAAAGAGTCACACAAGTTCAAGAAGCACAGAGATTTCACTAAAGAGAAAACCAAAGAAATCCACACCAAGACAGATCATAATTAAAATACCAAAGCTAAGAGATAATGAGAAAATATTAAAAGCTACTAAAGAAAAAAAATTTTACCTACAAAGAAGGCCCCATAAGGATGACATATGATTTCTCAACAGAAACACTTCAGGCCTGAAGGGAATGGGAAGAAATATTCAAAGTAATGCAGAACAAGAGCCTACAACCAAGACTACTTTATCCAGCAAGGCTATTGTTTAAAATTGAAATATAAATGAAAAAACTTCCCAACAAATAAAAACCTCAAGGAATTCATTACAACCAAACCAATGCTGCAAGAAATGATAAGGGGCCTGTTGTAAACAGAACAAAGGGGGAAAAGAATATAGTAAAAGAGGAAGATAGCTTTGAAGAATAAAATAGCAATAAACAACTACATATCAATAATAATACTAAATGTAAATGGATTAAATGATCCCATCAAAAGACATAAAATACCTGAATGGATAAGAAAACAGATCCCATACATATGCTGTCTACAAGAGACACATCTTAAAACAAAAGATACACATAGACTAAAGGTAAAAGGATGGAAAAAAATATTTTATGCAAATGGAAAGAAAAAAAAACTGAGGTAGCAATACTTATGTGAGATAAAATGGACTTTAAAACAAAGATAGTAAGAGATAAAGAAGGTCACTATATAATGATAAAGGGAGCAATCCAACAGTAATAGATAACCATTATAAATATCTATGCACCTAATATAAAAGCACCTAAATATATAAAGCAGACACTGATGAATATAAAGGGAGAGATCAACAGCAATACTATAATAGTAGGGAATTTCAATACCCCACTAACATCACTGGATAGATCCTCAAGAAAAAAAATTAACAAAGAAACAGCAGACATAAAGGATGCACTAGATAAACTGAATTTAATAGATATCTTCAGAACCTTTCACCCTAAACCTGCAGAATATAATTCTTTTCAGGTGCTCATGTTAAGTAGTCTAGGATAGACCACATGTTAGGGCACAAAAGTGGTCTCAACAAATTTTTAAAAATTAAAATTTTATCAAGCATTTTCTCTGATCATAAAGGCATGAATCTAGAAATCAACCACAATAGAAAAACTGAAAAATACTCAAACACATAAAAACTAAATAGCACAATATTAAATAACAAATGGGTTAACAATTAGATCTATGAAGAAAGTAAAAAATTCCTAGAAACAAAGATAACGAGCATACAACAACTCAAAATTTATGACACACAGCAAAAACAGTACTGTGAGAGAAGTTCATAGCACTATTGGCATACCTTAAAAAGCTAGAAAAAGCTCAAATAAACAACTTGACCCTGCATCTAAAAGAACTAGAAAAAAAAAAAAACAGCAACTAAAGTCCAGAGGTAGTAAAAGGAAGGAAATAATAAAGATCAGAGTAGAAATAAATGACATAGAGGCTAAAGAAACAACACAGAGAATCAGTGAAACCAGGAGCTGGTTCTTTGAAAAGGTAAACAAGATTGATGAACCTTTAATCAGACTCACCAAGAAAAAAGGAAAGAAAACTCAAATAAATAAAATTAGAAATGAGAGTGGAGAAATAACAACTGACACAACAGAAATACAAAATATTGTAATAAAATAGTATTTAGAACTGTATACCAAAAAATTAAACAACCTAGGTAAAAGGGACAAATTCCTCGAAACATATAATCTTTAAAAAAATCAATCTGGAGGGGAAGACAAGATGGAGATGGAGTAGGAGGACATACCAACTTTCACCTCTCAGAACCAAAGTGGATTACAAACTAATTTTAAGAACCATCATCTGGAAAAACCAACTTTGGATAAACTAAGAGGACTCTTCAACCAAGGAATGCTGAAGAAGCCACACTGAGACCGGTAGGAAAGGCGGAAACATGGAAAGGGCTACTCAGCTCCAAGGAGCAAATGGCAGCTGGGAGAGACTTGTGTGGCGGAAAGTAAGTTTAGCAGAGAGGGGAGGGTCCTGAGTCCCAGAAACAAAGCCCCAGCCTGCAGCCCCAGAGCCAAGAAGAGGTGTATGGACAGTATTTACCTGGAAACAAGACAGGATACTGTTTGTGAGAGACTGATTTCTCAGACCCAGGATTCTTCTTAAATGGACCATGCAGAAAACCACTATCACAACCACTCATCCAGGGCTCCATGGGACAGAAGAGAGGAGAGGACTAGAGCAGTGGGAAGAGAGTGTAATCTAGGAGGCACACGGAGAAACATCTTGCGAGACAGCCACCCCTGTCCCCTGGGATGCGTAACCCCAAATCTGAAGTGAATATTTCCCCTGGAAACAGCAATACCAGCAAAGGGAAACAGGACACGAGCCAAACATGTTCTCCAGCAGCACTCAGAGCAAACTTGCTTAGAAGGAGGGAGCTTTCGGGACTACAGTACTGAGTCTTAGGTTCTGAGCTGCGGCACCCCCACCCACATGGCTGAGAGCTCCCCCAAGGGCAGGTGGCAGCGGGACGTGGAGGCGCATTTCTGTTGGCAAGGGCAGAAGCCGGCTGGCCATGACTGGGGCCCAGGTGTGAGCTCAGTCTTGCACAGCTGGGGAGGAGGGGGCATGCAAAAGTGGTCAAGCCCAACTGTGGGCCGCCTGCAATTCAGCCTGTGGGGGAAGGGCAGGAGCCCTGAAGGGGGTGGAGACCCACCCTTGAGCAAAGACGCAGGAGCACAGCCTTGCCCCACCCATGGAACCTTTTTTGTGGCCAGACTTGGGAGCCAGCTCCTCCTGTGGGGGTGTAGCCAAAAGCCCAGAACAGGCGGAGTCCTGCTACTGAGCGTTGGCACACAGTCCCGCCTGGCCTGTAAAGCCAAGGCTTTCAGAGGTTCCATGAGCAAGCTTCTTCTGCAAGGGCAGGGCGAAAGCCTAGAATCAGGTGGAGACCCACAGCTGAGAAAAGGTGATCACCCCTGCCCTTAGGGCCGAGTAGAACAGCACCCGCAGGGGCAGAGCGAAGGCCAAAGCCACCGAGGCTTGTACACCTGAGCACATGATCAAAGCCACTCTCGTGAAGAAGAGGTGGAAATCATAGCAACAGCGCCAGTAGGCAGGCACTGGAACTGCCCATACTGAACAGGCATATAGATCAATGGAACAGAACTGAGAACCCAGAAATAAACCCACACTTTTATGGACAACTGATATTTGACAAGGGAGGTAAGTGCATACATTGGAATAAAGACAGCCTCTTCAACAAAGGGTGTTGGGAAAACTGGACATCTACCTGCAAAAAAATGAAATTAGACCACGAACTTACACCATTCACTAAAATAAACTCAAAATGGATAAAAGACTTAAATGTAAGCCATAAAACCATAAGTATCTTAGAAGAAAACATAGGCATTAAGCTCTCTGACATCTCTCGCAGCAATATGTTTGCCGATTTATCTCTATGGCCAAGTGAAATAAAAGACAGGATAAACAAATGGAACTATATCAAACTAAAAAGCTTTTGCACAGCTAAAGACAATAAGAACAGAATAAAAAGACAAACTACACAACAGGAGAATATATTTGGCAATACGTCTGATAAGGGGTTAATGACCAAAATTTATAATGAACTGGTAAAACTCAATAACAGGAAGACAAACAATCCAATCCAAAAATTGGCAAAAGAAATGAATAGACATTTCTCCAAAGAGGACATACAGATGGCCAATAGGCATATGAAAAAGTGTTTAACATCACTAATCATTAGAGAAATGCAAATTAAAACCACAATGAGATATCACCTCACACCAGTCAGAATGGCGCTCATCAACGAAACAACACAGAATAAGTGCTGGCGAGGATGTGGGGAAAAGGGAACCCTCCTGCACTGCTGGTGGGAATGCAGACTGGTGCAGCCACTGTGGAAAACAGTATGGAGATTCCTCAAGAAATTAAAATTCGAACTGCCTGTTGACCCAGCTATACCACTTTTAGGAATATACCCCCAAAACACCATAGCACTGTATGAAAAGAAGAAATGCACCCCCATGTTTATGGCAACATTGTTCACAATAGCGAAGATCTGGAAATAGCCCAAGTGGCCATCAGTGGATGAGTGGATTAAAAAACTTTGGTACATATATACTATGGAATACTACTCAACCATAAGAAATGATGACATCTGATCCTTTACAACAACATGGATGGATCTTGATAACATTATACTGAGCGAAATACATAAATCAGAAAAAACTAAGAACTCTATGATTCCATACATAGGTGGACATAAAAATGAGACTCAGAGACATAGACAAAAGTGTGGGTGTTACGGGGTGGGGAGGAGGAGAGGGAGAAGTTTGGGGGAGTAGAGGGGCACAAAGAAAACCAGTTAGAAAGTGACAGAAGACAATTGGATTTTGGGTGGTGGGAATGCAGCTTAATCAAATGTCAAAATAACCTAGAGATGTTTTCTCTGAATATATGTTCCCTGATTTATCAATGTTACCCCATTAAAGTTAATTTAAAAAAAAAAAACAATCTGGAAGAATCAAAAAACCTAAACAGACCAGTTACAGCAAACGAGATCGAAATAGTTATCAAAAAACTCCCAACAAACAAAAACCCTGGACCAGATGGCTTTACCGGTGAATTCTACCAAAGATTCAAAGAAAAACTAACTCCTATTTTCAAACTATTTCAAAAAATTTAAAAGGAAGAAAGACTTCCAAGCTCTTTTTATGAGGCAAGCATAATTCTGATTCTAAAACCAGGTAAAGACAACACAAAGAAAGAAAATTATAGGCCAATGTCCATAATGAATTATATGCTAAAATCCTCAACAAAATATTAGCAAACTAGATCCAGCAATACATGAAAAAAATCATACATTATGATTATGTAGGATTTATTCTGGGGAGGCAAGGATGGTACATTATTTGTAAATCAATCAATGTGATTCATCACATAAACAAAAGGAAGGAGAAAAACCAAATGATAATTTCAATAGATGCAGAAAAAGCATTTGATAAAATCCAGCACCCATTCATGATCAAAACTCTCAGCAAAGTGGGAATACAGGGAACATACCTCAACATGATAAAGACCATTTATGACAAACCACGGCTAATATCATAATTAATCAGCAAAAATAAAAAGCAATGCCCCTAAGATCAGGAACAAGGCAGGAGTGCCCCTTTCACCACTCTTATTCAACATAGTACTGGAAGTCCTAGCTACAGCAATCAGACAAGAAGAAGAAATAACAGGCATTCAAATTGGAAAATAAAATAAAACTATCATTATTTGCAGATGATATGATACTCTATATAGAAAACCCTAAAATCGCAGTCAAAGTATGACTGGACCTGATCAATGAATTCAGCAAGGTGGCAGGGTATAAAATTAATTCACAGAAATTAGAGGCATTTTTATACACCAACAATGCACTGTCAGAAACAAAAATTAAGGAAACAATTCCCTTCACTCTTGCAACCAAAAAAATAAAATACTTAGGAGTAAATTTAACCAATGAGGTTAAAGACTTGTACTCAGAAAATTACAGAACACTAAAATCAAGGAAGATAGAAACACGTGGAAGCATATACTGTGCTCATGGTTAGAAAGAATAAACATCATTAAAATGTCTATATTAGCCAAAGTAATTTATAAATTAATGCAATACCAATTAAAATACCAATGACATACTTCAAAGATATATAACACATATTCCAAAAATTTATATAAAACCAAAAAAGAACACGAATAGCCTCAGCAATCTTGAAAAAGAAGAATAAAGTGGGAGGTATTACGCTTCCTGATATCAAGTTATACTACAAGGCCATTGTACTCAAAACAGCCATTGATACTGGCATAAGAACAGGCATACAGATCAATGGAACAGAACAGAAAACCCAGAAATAAACCCACACGTTTATGGACAACTAGTATTTGACAAAGGAGGTAAGAGCATACAATGGAGTAAAGACAGTCTCTTTTACAAATGGTGTTGGAAATATTGGACATCTACCTGCAAAAAAAATGAAACTAGACCACCAACTTACACCAATCACAAAAATAAACTCAAAATGGATAAAAGACTTAAATATATGTTGTGAAACCATAAGCATCTTAGAAGAAAACATAGGCAGTAAGCTCTCCAACATCTCTCGAAGCAATATATTTGCTGATTTATCTCCACTGGCAAGTGAAATAAAAGACAGGATAAACAAATGGGACTCTATAAAACTAAAAAATTTTGTACAGCTGAAGACAATATGAACAGAATAAAAAAACAAACCACACAATGGAAGAACATATTCGACAATATGTCTGATAAGGGATTAATAACCAAAATTTATAAAGAACTTGTAAAACTCAACACCAAGAAGACAAACAATCCAATCAAAAAATGGGCAAAAGAAATGAATAGCTACTTCTCCAAAGAGGACATAAAAATGGCCAATAGACAGATAAAAAAATGTTTAACATCAGTAATCATTAGAGTAATGCAAATTAAAACCACAATGAGATACCACCTCACTCCAGTCAGAATGGTGTTCATTACAAAACAACACGATAGTTACTGGTGAGGATGTGAAGAAAGGAGAACCCTCTTGCACTACTGGTGGAATGCAGACTGGTGCAACTACTGTGAAAAACAGTATGGAGATTCCTCAAAAAATTAAAAATATACTGCCTTTTAACCCAGCTTTCCCACTTTTAGTAATATATCCCAAGAACACCATATCACTGATTCAAAAAAAGAAATGCACCCCCATGTTTATGACAGCATTGTTTACAATAGCGAAGATCTGGAAACAGCCCAAGTGCTCATAAGTGAACAAGTGGATTAAAAAGCAGTGGTACATATATACCTTGGAATACTATGGGGCCATAAGAAAGGAAATATTACCTTTTGCAACAATATGGATGGACCCGGATACTATTATGTTGAGTGAAATAAGCCAGGCAGAGAAAGAAAAATATCATATGACCTCACTCATTTGAGGAATCCAAGGAACAATGTGAACTGAGAAACAGAATTAAACCTGAAGGGAAGGGGGGAGGGAGCTTTTAGAAGGGGAACAAGGAATATGTTGAGAGGAATATGGGGAGGGGGGATGCAATCAGGCAACACTAGAATCTATGTAAACACAATAAATTAAATAAAAATATTTAAATTTTTTCAAAACAATAAAAAATACCTATACTACAAGTTTTCCCCTTATTTCTATATGATTTTATTTTATTATCAATACCCAAATCAACATAGAGCTTAAATAAGAAAAGTAAAGAAATATATTGTTACTAAATGTCTTTTCTCAAGGGATTCAACTGCTCTCTAACTTGGAGTGAAAAATTATTTTAGAAGACAAAATAACAATTTTGTAGTAGATGAAATACAAAGTACATAACACTAACAAGTATCTTCTCTCCTAAAGTTTTTTGGCCTTTTCATTTGCTTCTGAGACTGGAGACAAACGAAATTAAAATGCCTTTGCTGAGATATATGAATTTTTTACTTTTCCTTCCTTTTATAGTTGTAACCTAACAACTTTTATAATTAGTCTGTGAATGCCTCACTAGCTAATGAATTTTAAACTTATGTGAAAGGATTCATTTCGGTGGTGTATTATCTTTATTTTTTAAGATGCAATTTATCAACTTAAGCTAATTAAACTCGCCATTGTCATGGTTCTTATCCTTCTTGGAATTCAAATTAAGAATTTTATATCATATCTTTAATAAGTAATGAACATTTATGACATTTGTTTCATCTAATTATCCTATTAAAAATTATATAAAAATTGCTCGTTGATTGAAGAATTCTTTTTGCTCTAACATAATCAATTAACTTTGACCATTACCTCAACTAGTCAATGATTTTTTTAATTTTAAAAAGTCACATCACAAATTATCTATGTCAACTACTCTATTCTCTTAATACTTTCAATTTTTTATTGGTGTAGTCAAATCTTGGTGTACGATCTACCTAACAGCCTATATCAGTGGCTAGACCAATTGAAACACACACACACATAAATACATTAACACTATATATAATTTATAATTATATATATAATTACATATATGATGTACATATAATTTATAATTACATATATATCAAATTGTGCTCTCAGAACATGATGGTGACCATATGTAATTAATAAAAATTCCTATCGACATAATTTCTTAAGGATTTTTTTCTTTAATTTCACTATCATGTGGACATTACCTGTTGTATATGGTAGAGATGTTTTTCTTCCATTTTGTATTTGTGACTCTAGATACCGTTTCGATCATCTACCTATTTCTCAAGTGCCCGTTCTCATGAAACTTTCTGTGATTGCTTTTCTGTGACTTCTCTTTCAAGAGTTTGAAATTGTGAAAAGAGAGACTGAGACTTTCAGCAAATAGATACAGATCTGTTTGTGTACACCTGTGTGTGCACACATGTGTGATATGTATATCTGGCCTAATCTCTGTTTTTAAGCCAAGCCACAGAAGTCATATATACTGAACAGCTGTAGATAAGTCACACTGAATCATACTCTTATCTGAGTTTGTTAAGTTACAGAGCCACATGGTATAAAAGGTGGCCACTTGAAGAGATGCTATGGGCCTGGCGACAAACTTTTTGAAATGATATCTTTTACACTTATCCATATCTTTTTATGTCAAACATCCTGAATAGAACCTAAAAACTTCTCTTTCCCTTTACTCCTTGATTATTACCATTGTAGTATTACCCTATGCATACATATATACATATACATATATATGTGTGTATATATATACATGTGTGTGTGTGTAAATCTATCTACCTTTCTTTATATAGAGAGAAGTAGGAGAAGAATGAGAAAGAGAGAGAGACCATACACAATGTTGACATGTATTTTATACTGACTTTTGGTCCAAAATTCAGATTAAGCCTCATCTATGTATCAAGTATCAACAGCATTGATGTTACCATTTGCAGTGAGGCATTCTGATAAACTAAACTTTGTTTTCTTTTTTCCCTTGTATGGGAATCTTACCACCAGTGTTGCATAGGTACCCACCCATATTACCTCAAAGAGGAGTAAGATTTTTTACAGTAAAAATGAGTAGAGCAAGTACTCATAATGGAAAGGAGGCCTGAAGGAATTAGGGCACAGAGTTCATGCTGCAACAGATGAACAGCATAAAGAATAATGGAGAAACAGAATACTTCACATGCACACACACACCCAGAGAATACAAGTTTATCTGAGGTAGGGAGGAGGGCAAAGGGAGGTAGAAAAGAGCAGCTGGGTGGGATCCACACTCCCAGTGAGTCAGAGAGAGGGAAATGAGAGGTGCCTACCTGGGGGATGAATAGCTATATAAAGAGAAGTATTGTCCTGACCTAATGGAAGACTGTCCATCACCCTTAGTGGCTAGCAGCAGGGAGCTGTGGAAGTCAGCACACAGAGGTGGCTTATCACCTGCACAGAACAGCATTCTCTGGTGGTGGACTGGGCCTTCCATCTACAGATACTTACCAACTGCCTATGGAAATTCTAACTTAAAAGTTCTGCTAATGACTCAAGAATTTCCTGGGCCCTACCTTTACTTATATCCATAAGTTTCTTGAATTGACAGGTGAAGGCCTTTGACACCAAGAGAGGTAGCAATTGTGAGAAAGAAAATCCCCAACATTAATAACTGAATAATAATAGACAGTGGAATATCCTATCCCTGTTAAACATTAAACAACAGATTTTCTATAAAAATTTTATTTTAAAATTTTATTACTCTGATGAACCAAGCTATAAAAGGTCAAATTTAACATAGTTTTGTTGTCTTCATCTGCTTAAAGTAATCAGAATGGAAACAAATTGCATGTAGATAAAAAAAAACCTCTCTAATTTTAATAACACATTGCTTCATTTATTCTCAAATCCTTTAGATCTAAGGACCACCTATGTAGGCAAAATAAAAAAACTAAATGAAAATATTCTACATTCTATGGTTAGCAATTTAATTTTTTAGCCTTTACAATCAAATTAATACTCAACTATTATTTTTATATTTTAACTTAAAATGAGTTTTCCAACAACTATTTTAGTAACAGTATATCTGATCTTTGAAGTGCAAATTGTTTTGTGGTTTCTATTCTATCTGAACCTGAGTTTTTATTAATATTTCCTTCATCTGAGTTTTCTCTTGTGCTTTGTACTGATGTTTGCTGGAGACTATATTTCTAGACCCTAGGGAATAAGTCTGCTTTCCTAAAATGCAATTCTCTATTCAGATACAATATTTTGGTTTTGTCTGTTTCTTTGATTTTTTTTATGTTTATAATTTTCTGTCATTTCAACAGGCATTTGTAGAATAAGCATGGTCCTTCTTTCCAATCTCTTCATCAAGATGTTCTCCCTTAGTGTGGTAGATAGACATGTCTACATCCATTAGAAATCTGCCCCTTTAGAGGAGGTGAATATGGTTTCTAAATTAAGAATTAAAATGCAAGGAGATCCAACATGGTGTCAGAGTAAGTGAATGATACACCCTTACAAGAGATCCACCTCAGAATGAAAGATACACATAGACTAAAAAAGTAAAGAAATAAAAAAAGATATTTCGTGCAAATGGGAATTTTAAAAAGTTGTGGTAGCAATACTTATATCTGACAAAGTAGAATTTAAAAGAAAGACTAGGAAGAAATAAAGGATACCACAAAATGATAAAGAAAGCAATCCAACAGGAGGATATAACCCCTTAAACAATTACACACCAATGTAGGAGCACCCAAATATATAAAGCAAATCTTAATGAATATAAAGTGAGAGATTAACAGAAATACAGTCATAGTCTTGTATTTTAACACCCCATTGACATCACTGGGTAGACCTTCCAGACAGAAAATCAATAAGGTAATAGTGGTCCTAAATCAGTGGTCCCCAATCTTTTTTGGGCCACAGACCAGTTTAATGTCAGAAAATATTTTCACAGACTGGCCTTTAGGGTGGGATGGATAAATGTTTCACCTGACTGAGACAAGCATCAAGAGTGAGTCTTAAATAAATGTAACAGAGGGAATCTGGTCATTTTTTAAAAATAAAACATCATTCAGACTTAAATATATATAAAACAGAAATAATGTAAGTTATTTATTCTTTCTCTTCTGACCAGTACCAAGTGGCCCATGGACCGGTACCAGTCTGTGGCCCGGGCATTGGGTACCAATGCCCTAAATGACATATTAGATCAGCTGGATTTTACTGATATCTTCAGAGCATTGTAGCCCAAAGCAGCAAACTATAAAGTCTTTTCAAGTGCACATGGAACGTTTTCTAGGATAGACCACATGATAGAACAGAAAACACATCTCAATAAATTTAAAAATATTAAAATCATATCAAGCATCTTTGCTGACTATAATGCTATGAAACTAGAAATCAATCACAGGAAAATAACTGAAAAGCACACAAAGACACAAAGGCTAAATAGCATGTTAATAAACAATTAATAGGTTAATGATGAGATCAAGGAACAAGTCAAAGATACCTTTAATCAAGTAAAAGTGAGAACAAAACAACCCAAAATGTATGAGACAGAATCTTAAGAGGGAACTTTATAGCATTACAGGCTTATTTCAAAAAACAAAAAAAGCTTTCAAATAAACAATCTAACCTTACAGTTAAAGGAAATTAAAACAGAACACAAAACAACAAACCCAAAGTGAGTAGAGGGAAGGATATAATAAAGATAAGAGCAGAAACAAACAAAATGAAGACTAAAAATAAATGAATAAACAAAAAAGATCAATGAAAATAAGAGCTGATTCTTGGCACAGATAAACAAGACTGACAAACCTTTAACTACTAGACTCATCAAGAAAAAAAGAGAGAAGACCCTAATAAACAAAATCAGAGATAGAAGAGAAGTAACAACAGACACCAAAGAAATACAAACATAGTAAAAAAATATTGCAAACAACTATATGCCAACAAAATAGACAACCTGGATAAAGTAAATAAATTCCTAGAAATATATAATGTTTTGAAACAGAATCAGGAAGAATCAGAAAATCTGAATAGACAGATTACAGCCAGTGAAATTGAAGCAATAATCAAAAAACTTTCAACAAACAAAATCTTAGAATGATGGCTTAATGGTGAATTTTACCAAACATTTAAAGAAAAATTAACACCTATTCTACTCAAAGTATTCCAAAAAATTCAAGAAGTAGAAAGACTCCCAAGCTTATTTTAAGGGGCCAGTATTATCCTAATTCCAAAATCAGATAAAGACATTACAAAGAAAAAAATTACAGGCCAATATCCCTGATGAACATAGATGCTAAAATACTCAAGAAAATATTAGCAAACTGGATCCAGCAAGACGGTAAGAAGGTCATACACCAATAACAAGTGGAATTTATTCCAGGAATGCAAGGTTGGTACAACCTTCACAAATTAATAAACATAATACACCACATAAATAAATACTACTAGAAATGTCATATAATTTCACTGAAGTAACAGGATGCAAAATAAATATACAGAAAGTAGTTGCATTTTTATGCACCAATAGTAACCTATCAGAAAGGAAAACAAACAAACAAAAAGTTCTGCTCAAAATTGTTTCAAAAAGAATAAAATATCTTGGTTTCACTAAATTTAAACAAGGATATAAAGACCTGTACTCAGAAAATAAAGACACTAAAGAAAGAAATGAAATAGATACAAACAAATGGAAGCATATACCATGTTCATGAATAGAAAGAATTAATATCATTAAAATGTCCATATTACCCAAATTAATCTATAGATTCAATGTAATTTTTATCAAGATACCAATGGTGTATTTCACTGAATTAGAGCAAATATTCCAAAAATTTATATGGAATCACAAAAGATTCCAAATGGCCACAACAATATAGAGGAAGAACAAAATTGGAAGCATTATGCTACCTGATATCAAACTATGCTACAAAGCCATAGTAACCAAAACAGCAAGGTACTGGCATAAAAACACATATAGATCAACAGAACAGAATAGAAAGCCTAGAATTCAACTCACGCCTATATGGTCAACTAATATTTGACAAAGGAGGCAAGAACATATATTAAAAACAATGTATTTAATAAACGGTGTTGAAAAAATTGAACAGCCTGACCAGGCAGTGGTGCAGTGAATAGAGCATCAGCCTGAGACACTGAGGACCCAGGTTCAGAACCCCGAGGTTGCTGACATAGCACAGGCTCATTCTGCTTGAGCACAAGGTTGCTGGCTTGAGCCCAAGGACACTGGCTTGAGCAAGGGGTCACTGGATCAGCTGCAGCCCCCCAATCAAGGCACATGTGAGAAAGCAATCAATGAACAACTTAAGGTGCTGCAACTATGAGTTGATGCCTCTCATCTCTCTCCCTTCCTGTCTGTTTGTCCCTGTCTGCCTGTCTGTTTTACAAAAAAAAAAAAAAGGAAGAAAAAAAAAAATAATTGGACAGATACATGCAAAAAATAAAACTAGACCACATTCTTATACCATACACAAGAATAAACTCAAAATGAATTAAAGACAAATATTAAACACAAAACTATAAAAATCCAAGAAAAGAAAAGGCAGTAAAATCTTGGACATTTCACATAGCAATATTTTTTTCAGACATATAAGGCAAAGAAAATGAGAGTAAAGATAAACAAATAGGACTACATTAAAATAAAAATTTTTAGTTTGCACAGCAAAGAAAACCACTAACAAAATGAAATGACAACCCAGTGAATGGTAGAACATATTCATTGACACACATCTGATGAGATTAATGTTCAAAATTTATAAAGAACTTATAAAACTTAACACCAAAAAAAAAAAGCCAACCAATTAAAATGGGCAAAGAACTCAACTAGACACCTTTCTTTAGGACATGCAGATGGCCAATAGACATGAGAAGATGCTCAACATCACTAATTATAAGAGAAATGCAAATTAAAACTGCAATGAGATATCACCTCACACCTGTAAAAATGGCTACTGTCAGTACATCAATAAATCAACAAACAAGTGCTGGCAAGGGTGTGGAGAAAAGGAAACCCCCTCATACATTGTTGGTGGGATTGGAGATTGGTACAGCCACTGTGGAAGGTAGTATGAAGATATCTCAAAAAACTAAACATGGAACTGCCTTTTGACCCAGAGATCTCACTTCTGGAAATTTATACTAAGAATCCTGAAACAAAGGGAACCCTCCTGCACTGCTGGTGGGAATGCAGACTGGTACAGCCACTGTGAAAAACAGTATGGAGATTCCTCAAAAAATTAAAAATCGAATGGCCTTTTGATCCAGCTATACCACTTTTAGGAATATACCCCAAGAACACCATAGCACTGTTTGAAAAGAAGAAATGCACCCCCATGTTTATGGCAGCATTGTTCACAATAGCGATCTGGAAATAGCCCAAGTGTCCATCAGTGGATGAGTGGATTAAAAAGCTTTGGTACATATATACAATGGAATACTACTCGGCCATAAGAAATGATGACATCAGATCATTTACAACATGGATGGACCTTGATAACATTATACTAAGTGAAATAAGTAAATCAGAAAAAAGTAAGAACTATATGATTTCATACATAGGTGGGACATAAAAATGAGACTCAGAGACATCGATGGGGTGTGGGGGTTACAAGGAGGGGAGAGGAGAGGGGGTTGGAGGAGGGGAAGGGCATAAAGAAAACCAGTTAGAAGGTGACGGAAGACAATTGGACTTTGGGTGATGAGAATGCAACATAATCAAATGTCAAAATAACCTAGAGATGTTTTCTCTGAGCATATGTACCCTGATTTGTCAATGTCACCCCATTAAAATTAATTAAAATTTAAAAAAAATCCTGAAACACTAATTTAAAAGACTATATGCATCTTTATGTTCACTGCAGCATTATGTACAATAGTCAAGATGTGGAAACAGCTCAAGTGGTCATCAGTAGACGAGTGAAGCTAAAAACTGTGGTACATTTACACACTGTAATACTGCACCAACATAAAATGAAGAAAATCTTTTGTGAAGCATGGATGGACTTGGAGATTATTTTGCTAAGTGAAATAAGCCACTCAGAGAAAGATGAGTACCATATGAACTCAGATGAATCTAATGAACAAAATGAACTAACAAGCAAAATAGAAACAGATTTATACGTAGAAGAAAGGCTGACAGCTGTCCAGAGGTCAGGTGTGTTGGATGAGAGAGATAAAAGAATAAAACAAAAAAGAACAATAACAAAGACAACTCAAGTACACAAACAACAATATGGTTATTGCAGGGGCAGGGGGAGGAACTGGAGAAGGTTATAGGGGGATAAATGGTGATGTACAAAGACTGGACTTGGGAGAGTAAGCACACAATATGGTGTACAAAGATGTGTTGTAGAATTAGGCAACATAAACCTGTATAATTATGTTAACCAGTGTCACCCAATAAAATTTAATTAAGAATAAATAAATAAATAAATAAATTGGGGGAAAATAATTAAGATATATAATTTAACAAATAAATGATTCTAATAGGTGGCACAAAGCCCACATTCTCTCTAGATAGAACTCTCAAATACAGTTGATTTGTTTTTTTCATAAGCCAGAAGTAGAAATGTGGATGTTAAACTATTTAGTCTATTGAACATTGGATTGTGCTTGCTATAATCTCATCCAAAAATTTAACTCTCAGTCCTTTCTATGCCTCCATCTCTGAATTGGGTATTTTTTTATTTGATGCATATTTAATAAGCAACTACAATATGCTATGCACCAAACTTTAATTATATGTTGAAAATAGAATAATGAACAAAATATACTAAAGCCTGCAATCTGGTAGAGAAAACAGACTTTAATAAAATAATCATAAAATACTACCACTTTACCCTGTCCCAGCTTCTCTCTTTCTCTTCCTTGGCTCTCCCTGATTTTTTCCTACCCCAAAGACTCTTCTGTAGGCTCTTTTTCTATCCACCTATTCCTAAGGTCTTGTTCTCAAGCCTTACATCCTGCTACTATATATCCTCTCTCTGAGAAATTCAACACACCTCATGTCTTCAATGTTTACCTTATATGCTAAATCAGGGGTCAGAAACCTATGGCTCATGAGCCAGATGTGCCTTTTTTGATGGCTGCATCTAGCTCACAGACAAATCTTTAATAAAAAAATAATAACGTTAAAAATATTAAACATTCTCATGTATTACAATCCATTCATTTCCTACCGCTCATGTTCATGGTTGCGGGTGGCTGGAGCCAATCACAGCTGTCTTCTGGGACAACATCAAATTTTTATTGGATAATGCATAATGTACATGGGTTGTTGTATGGCTCTCACAGAATTACATTTTAAAATATGTGGCATTCATGGCTCTCTCAGCCAAAAATGTTCCTGAACCTTGTGCTAAATATTCAAATAACTTTATCTTCTTCCCAGATCTCACTAATTTCCAGTTCTATTCAGTAAGCACCACTGAGTCTCTAACCAAATATCACAATCGATCTTCTCATCCCAACCCCACCTTTATTTAATAAACAATACAATAATACCCTGATTATCTCCCTTCTAATTTCACTACCTCTCATTACTACAATATTTCTAGAATGCAAAAATAATCAGATTCTTTCATATATATATAAAAGTCCCTGATAATGTGTCAAGGATGAAGTCTCAGGACTTCAGTATGGCACAGAAGTTTCTCAGAGATGTGACACCCAGTTAGGATCATCTTCCCCTTCTCTACATGCTAAACTTCTTTATTTCAAAAAGAGGCAATCACCTTTAATTGTGCTGTTCCTTTCTGCGGGCCATTCAGCTAAAAATATTCTGTCTCCTTCTTCTACTCAATGTTTAAGATTCAATTCAAATAATTACTCTTCATTGAAGCCCCTGAGACTCCTAGTCACCCTTGTATTATAACATGGTCCCAATGATATATGTATTTTAAAACATTCACTGGAATCCACTATAAGTTTACAATGTCATTTTTCTTGATAATCTCAGCATATAGCAAAAAGGCTGGAAAAACATGTTAAATATTGGATGTTATTGAATAAGAGAATACCTCTGCAGTGTGTGTGTATGCATAGGGGTTTTATAGTACAGGCTACATTGGAAGACCAGAAAATTTTTTCACATCATTTGAATGAAGAGTGAAAAACAGGGAAGAGGAGAAAAAACATTGAGTAAGATACAAGTCAGAAGTAAATAGTAGTAGATTCCAAGATGGCAGCAGAGTAGGCAGACGCACAGACTGCCACCTCCCATGACCAAACTGGACTACAAATTAATTTAAGAACAATTATTGTGAAAAACCAACTTTGAACTAAAAGAACAAAACTTGAAAACCAAGAAGCACCAAGCCTGGTAGGGAGTGTGGGAGCATGGTGAGGGCTTCCCCACTCCCAGGAGTGAGGGAAGGCTAAGACTTAGGGTTAAGAAGGTCTCTCATTGTGAGTAGAGAGACCCTGAGAGGCAGGGAGTCCTCAGTACCAGGATTTGAACCCAACCTAGAAACCCAGCAACTGGAGGAGACAGCCTGACAGCACTGAGTGAGGAGAAGAGCAAGAGTTCTGTCTGTGGGAAGTGTTAGATTCAGGGAGTACTGGGGCTGCCAAAGAGTGTAACTATTGAAGGAACAGTAAGTGCTGATATGGCTTCTGTGAGGCTGGGAACAAAGAAGGTCAGAGACCCTTATCAGAAGTTTAGGTTTGAAATTCATCACTAAGCTAAAACCGGCCCCTGTTGCTATGCCGGCCCCTGTTGCTATGCTGCGTGTGACCTCCCTAGCCAATAGCTAAACTGCCACATCTGCTTCTGTACTATGCTTGCTCACTTAGGATATATAAGGGCCTGGCTGTAAGCTCCAGGGGTGGCTTCTGTTTGCAGCTCCTTGTGGGCACGGTGTCTCCAGACATCTTGCACAGGTTAAACTGGCCAATAAAGTAACATCTTAACTCCTGAAAGTCTCCGACGTTTGTTCTCATACCTGGTGGATGCTACATTTTGGAGGCTCATCCAGGATTCTCCCTTGGTGGAGTTTTGGGTCGGAGACTGGAAGGACAGCTCGAGCTGAGTAAGTATTCATGAAGGATCCTCATTTGGTTTGGCTTTTGGGCTCCGGAGCACACAATCCTGAGGTAGTAGGTGGGACGCTGCTGGTAACCTACCCAGGGCTTTTAGAAGCGGGACGCTGCTCTATGAAATTTGAATTTGTTAACTTTGGGAGTGACCGGTCACATTAGGAATCCATTTTGCGCTGCGCTGCGCTGCATTTTGTCTGAGCTCAAATGACTGAGTTGAGTGTGAGAGAGACAAGTGTGTTCCTTGTGTTAATAGCATGTGTTGCCTGTATCTTACCCTTTCTCATTATTCCTGAGTCATCTAGGATGGGACAACAGGAGTCTGTGCCGGGATCCCCGCTCAAGTGCCTGTTGAAGAAATTTTCTGATTTCCAGAAGAGGGCTCAGGGGTACGGAGGTCTGCAGCCAAGTCCAGGTTTCCTCTGGACCTTGAGCCAGCTGGAATAGCCTACATTTAATGTAGGATGGCCCACAGAGGGCACTTTTGACCTTCCAATTTTGTTTGCTATCAGAGCCATGGTCTATAGGGCTCCCCATCCAGACCAATACCTGTATATGGATGTGTGGGTAGATACAGCCATTTTGCCTCCTCCTCCAGGAGGGCAGCCATTTTGCCTCCTCCTCTGGGAGGGCAGCCACTTTGCCTCTCCAGGAGGCACCACCGGCACCAGATGCTGGCTCATGGGCACCTCCTCACCTCATCTATGTGCCTTTTTCCACTAGTGATTTATACAATTGGAAACATCAGAATCCCCCATTTTCCAAGAAACCTCAGGGACTAATATCTCTCCTTGAGACCATTTTTAGGACCCATCAGCCCACATGGAATGATTGTCAGCAGATTTTACAAACCCTCTTCACTTCTGAAGAAAGGGACAGAATAATGAGAGAAGCTGCTAAGGCGATATTAGGAGAAGAAAAGGAAACTCGGGAGGGAAGAAGGGAAATAGAAGATGCTCTCCCATCTCAACCTCCTACCTTGGACCCTAATACCACTAGGGGAAGGGACGCGCTCCTCCAGTATCACCAGGCTCTGTTGAGGGGGCTCAAGGCAGCAGCTAGAAAGTCAACCAACTTTAGCAAGGTAAGTGAAGTCATCCAGGGAAGAGAGGAATCCCCAGAAGTCTTTCTATAAAGAATCATGGAGGCTTACAGAGTATATACCCCTCTAGATCCTGAGGCAGAAGAGAACCGGAGACTAGTAAATATAGCCTTTGTGACTCAGGCCGCTTCAGACATTAGGAAAAAGCTTCAGAAGATAGAGGGATTTTTTTTAATAAATTTTTATTAATGTTAATGGGATGACATTAATAATTCAGGGTACATATATTCAAAGAAAACATGTCTAGGTTATCTTGTCATTAAATTATGTTGCATACCCCTCACCCAGAGTCAGATTGTCCTCCGTCACCCTCTGTCTAGTTTTCTCTGTGCCCCTCCCCCTCCCCCTAACTCTCTCCCTCCCTCCCTCCTGCGTCCTCCCTCCCCCCACCCCTGGTAACCACCACTCTCTTTTCCATGTCTCTTAGTCTCGTTTTTATGTTCCACCAATGTATGGAATCATGTAGTTCTTGTTTTTTTCTGATTTACTTATTTCACTCTGTATAATGTTATCAAGATCCCACCATTTTGCTGTAAATGATCTGATGTCATCATTTCTTATGGCTGAGTAGTGTTCCATAGTGTATATGTGCCACATCTTCTTTATCCAGTCTTCTATTGAAGGGTTTTTTGGTTGTTTCCATGTCTTGGCCACTGTGAACAGTGCTGCAATGAACATGGGGCTATTTAAAGGAGAGAATAGAAGCAAGGTATTAGAGATAGCCCAGAAGGTGTATGTCAATAGGGATGATCCAGAGGTTGGCAGGGCGAAGGAAGTGGCCAAAATTCTGATTGCTGCCCAGAAACCTCCTTTGAAAGGGAAAGGGGGACAGCAAAAGGGCCAGGGATGGTGAATAGCAAAAGATCAATGTGCCTATTGTAAGGAGAAAAGGCACTAGAAAAGAGAGTGTCCAAGGTAAAAGGCCGATAGCCAAGGGCCAAGACAGGGCCCAGAGGTCTTGCTCCAAACCTTAGACTGACGGGGCCAGGGCTCCATTCCTGCCAGCTCCCATGAGCCCATGGTCACCTTAACAGTTGAAGGAAAACCAATAGACTTCCTAGTCAGCATGGGAGACACCTACTCAGTCCTAAAGAAACCACAGGGCCAGATGCAGAAGCAACTACTAAGATAATAGGGGCAATGGGCAAAGCAGAAGCCTACCCATGGGCCACCACAAGAATTACTGACTTAGGTCGAGGCACCATCACCCACTCTTTCCTAGTCATTCCAGACTGCCCTTACCCACTACTTGGAAGGGACTATTGCAGAAACTTCAGGCCACTATAACCTTCTGACGGGAGGAAAGCCCTATGGGGAACAAAGAGGCAGAGGTCAGCATAGAAGTAACTGTCCCATTATCTGAAGAACACTCACTTGCCACCGTCCTAGAAGGTAAGGAGGCCAAGGAAGGGGTTCCAGATGCCCTGTGTGCCTGGGTCCCTGAGGTTTGGGCAGAAACCAACCCCCCAGGTTTGGCTGCTCACCAACCACCTGTCCTGGTGCAACTGCTTAGCACTGCTAGACCGGTTAAGATCAGACAGTACCCGGTCCCAGCCTGAGCTAAACAGGGAATCGCCCAGCACTTGCAACACCTGCTGGAGGTAGGCATCCTTCGAAGGTGCCAATCAGCCTGGAACACCCCACTGCTTCCTGTCCAGAAACCGGGGAGCCAAGATTATCATCTGGACCAGGACTTGCGGGAGGTGAATGCACAGGTAGAGACTATTCATCCCACGGTGCCCAATCCATATACCTTACTGAGCTCATTGCCCCCAACCCATACTTATTATTCTGTCCTGGATTTGAAGGATGCCTTCTTTTTTATTCCCCTGGCACCTCAGAGCCAAGAGATCTTTGCCTTTGAATAGAATGACCCAGATAATAGACTGGTGGGGCAGTTCACTTGGACCAGACTACCACAAGGGTTTAAGAATTCCCCCACCATTTTTAATTAAGCCCTCAGCAAAGATCTGCAGGCTTTCCACTCCTCCCATCCATCAATCATACTGCTCCAGTATGTGGATGACATCCTCATAGCTGCCAAGGATGAAGGAGAGTGTGAGGAAGCTACCTCAGACCTGCTACAAGATCTTGGGTGAATGGAGTATTGAGTCTCCACCAAGAAGGCCCAGATTGTGATGGAAACTGTAAGTTATTTGGGTTATAACTTACAGGGAAGGCAAAGGACATTATCCAGCCAGTGAATTCAGACGGTCTTGCTGATCCCTGAGCCTACTAACAAGAGACAGGTACGAGAATTCCTGGGTGCAGTAGGATACTGCCAATTGTGGATATTAGGCTTTGCAGAACTAGCTAAACCCCTGCACAAACTGACTAGGGGTAAGGAAGAGCAGTTCACATGGACAGATAAGGAGAAGCAAGCATTCCAAGTGCTTAAAGAGGCCCTGGTGACTGCCTCAGCTTTGGCCCTGCCAGATCTGGCCAAACCCTTTCAGCTATTTATAGCAGAAAGGGGTAGGGTAGCCTTAGGAGTACTTAGCCAGGAACTTGGGCCATAGAAGAGGCCTGTCGCCTATCTGTCCAAGAAACTTGATCCTGTAGCCTCCGGCTGGCCAACATGTCTGAGGGCACTTCCTGCCACCTCCATACTTGTCAAGGAGGCTAGTAAATTAACTTTAGGGCAGGACATCAAAGTCATTGAGGAACACTATGTAGAGCAAGTGCTGCGAGCACCTCCTGACAGGTGGCTATCTAATGTGTGGCTAATGCAGATAAAGCTCAGCTGCTGAACCCTCCATCTGTTCAGTTCCTCAAAACTGCTGCCCTGAACCCAGCGACTCCACTTTGGTCCACAGTTGCAAACAAATCCTTGACACAGTAACTGGCTCCCGCCTGGACTTAAGGGATCAAGCATATGGGAAGGCAGACCTGACCCTCTTTACAGACCAGAGCAGTTTTATTAAGGATGGACAGTGACATGCAGGGGCAGCAGTGGCCATGGAAAATAAGGTCCTGTGGCAGAAAGCACTGCCCGCAGGAACATCTGCACAAAGGGCAGAGCTAATAGGACTAACCCAAGCCTTACAGATAACAGAGGGAAAAGTTGCCAACATCTACACTGACAGCCGGTATGCATTCGCCACTGCCAATGTCCACAGAACCATATACAAGGAGAGAGCCTTACTGACAGCAGGGGGGAAAGACATTAAAAATCACAATGAAATTCTTGCCCTCCTAAACTCCATTTGGCTACCTACCAAAGTTGCCATCATCCACTGCAAAGGACACCAGATAGGGAACTCGCCTATTGTAAAGGGTAACAACCTAGCAGACTCAGCTGCAAGAGAGGCAGCCACTAGGCCACAAGAAAGCCTTCTGCCATTGCTGCCTAAGCCAACGCTACCTCTGGATCCTAGATATTCCCCAGAAGAAGAGCAGGAAGGGATGCAGTTGAAAGGGAAGAAAAATCAGCAGGGATGGATAGAGCTTCCAGACTCCTGGATCTATTTACCCTAGTGAATAGTAAGAGAAATAGTAGGAGATATTCATACTAGTACCCATCTAGGACAAAACAAGCTAGAACAACTTATCAGGAAGTATTATGTAGGGCCCAACATCAGGAATATTGTCCACTCCATTGTCTTGAGGTGCAGCATCTGTGCCAGAGTAAATGCGCAGAATAAGAAGCTACCCCCCTTTGTGAGGTATCGGGGAAAAGCTCAGGGAGAACTGTAGGAAATAGATTTCACAGAGATGACCCCTGGGAAGTCAGGTTATAAGTATCTATTAGTATTATTAGACACCTTCTCAGGATAGGTGGAAGCATTCCCCACGCGAGGAGAGGCTGCTTCCACAGTCTGCAAAGTCTTATTAAGGGAAATCATACCTAGATATGGCATTCCCCTAGCACTAGGATCAGACAATAGACCTGCATTCATATCCAGGATATCTCAAGAATTAGCCGCTAAGTTAGGTATTAATTGGAAATTGCATTGCATTTATAGGCCCCAAATTTCAGCACAGGTAGAAAGAATAAACAGTACTCTGAAGGAAACTATAATTAAGCTGAGAGGGGAGACCGGTGAAAACTAGGTTGAGCTCCTCCCTTTTGCCCTTTTTAGAACCAGATGTACCCCCTATTTCAATAAATAGACCCCTTATGAAATCTTATTTGGGCAACCTGTGCCCCTTGTACCTCGATTGACCAGAGGGGAACCAGAGATTTCTAATCATAATTTCCTCAAGTCCTTGCAGGCCCTGCTCCAGAGTAGAAAGAAAGGTCATTGAACTGAAGCCTGCCAGGCTTCCCAGCCCCATCAAGGGACACATCTGTGCTGTGGAAAGAGGGACATGAGAAGGTTTTACAGGTTACTCAGCAAACTGTTCAAAGACTGTCCAAGAGGCACTTCTAGCAGTACACCACCCAAGGACTGACTCCCACGTAGGTGGGTGCACACACCATGATTCTGAGCACCCCCACTACTGCCAAGGTAGAAGGCATACCCACCTGGGTCCACTGCAGCTGGCTGAAGCTTGCAGTCCCAGCAGAGACACCTTTGTGGACAGTGAAGACTGACCCCGCCAACCCTTATAAACTGACCCTGAGAAGGACAGCATGCCCTGCTTCAGCCACAAACCAGAAGTTAACTGGTCCAAGCATGGCTAATGCCTAGAGGAACTAACTAAGGACTCTTTTAATCAGGCTTTAGGAAAAGGGAAACTAGGATAAAAAGAAAGTCAACTTAATTGTCACTAAAGGTTAAAGATTTTTAAATCAAGAGTTTTGACTAGAAAAGAATTGTATGGTTTTGATAATAGAAAGTATGAAGTGTAGAGGTACTTTTGAAAAGAAAAGGGAAAAGCAAGTTGTTATGAAGGCCAGTTATTTCTGGATAAGAAAGTGCATAAAATTTGAAGGTTTATGTAAGTTGCAAAAGGTTTGTGTAAGCTACAGAAGGTTTGTGCAAGTTGTAAGAAGTTAGTGCAGAGAAGAAAAATACAAGGCAGGACACGTTCCTTGTGTATCAGCCCTGCAGATATTGCAGGAAAGTAGTTTATTATCTTAAAACAGTGTGTGCTTGTGTACTTTTGCAAAGATATTGTACAAATGTGCTGAAAACATTGTAACCTTGTAGGTTTCGCCTATAAATACCCCTCCCCCCCTGAGCTTATCGCTGACCATTGTGAGAGGCATAGTAGGCTAATCACTAGCCAGTGTATAAGACCCAATTAGCTTATAGCTACAGCTAAAGTAGAAAATTCTCATAAGCCCCAGCCTTATACCATTTCCCTACTGATGAAGAATCAAGGGTTTGATTTATGCCCAAAAGAGATAAGGGAATGTTAGATTCAGGGAGTACTGGGGCTGCCAAAGAGGGTAACTATTGAAGGAACAGTAAGTGCTGATATGGCTCCTGTGAGGTTGGGAACAAAGAAGGTCAGAGACCCTTATCAGAAGTTTAGGTTTGAAATTCATCACTAAGCTAAAACCGGCCCCTGTTGCTATGCCGGCCCCTGTTGCTATGCTGCGTGTGACCTCCCTAGCCAATAGCTAAACTGCCACATCTGCTTCTGTACTATGCTTGCTCACTTAGGATATATAAGGGCCTGGCTGTAAGCTCCAGGGGTGGCTTCCGTTTGCAGCTCCTTGTGGGCATGGTGTCTCCGCACATCTTGGGAGTTTGCCCCTACACAGATTAAACTGGCCAATAAAGTAACATCTTAACTCCTGAAAGTCTCCAACGTTTGTTCTCATACCCGGTGGATGGTACAGGAAGCAGCTGGCAAAAGAAGTTGCAACCTTAAAGGTCCAGTGCAGAAAATATCACTCACAGACACTTGTCTGAGGCTCTAGGTGTGAGGAGGGCTGAGAGGACTGGTCTTGCATGAGGAAAATAGGGAGATCGGGACATGAGGACACAACCAGTGATGGGGAGAAGAAAACCTGTGCTGAGTCATTTTCCAGTGCTTAGGTGGCAATAGCTGGGGGAGCTGTTGCTCCCTCCATCCTGTACAGCCTAGTGTGGAACCAGTTGACCCACCTTCGAAAATCTCTCCAGCTACAATCAATTTGAGACTTCTTTCTGGAGCAAGTATTCTGAGTTTTATAGAATAGAATCTCCCATTCACTTTGCTCTCTTCCCCCATTCATATCTACCTTCCTGCCAACATGAACACAACAATCAATACTGAACAGACACCAGAGTCCTTAGACAGAATCAGGGCCCCATGGACCCTAGATGACTTGAACTGAGCACTGGACCAACCCCCAAATCAAAAAGGGACTCGGCACCGAACACTCATCTACAGACCCAACCGAGACTAGGACACACCCATGCCAGAAACTGACATGGCACCTTAGACACCAGAGTCCATACATCATGTCCTAGAACTGGAGCTGCTAGTGGGACCCACACTGGAACTCGTATATGAGGTTACATGCAATGGGATCCCAGGTGCACAGCAGAATACAGATTCAATGACCAACCCTGGAGACAGATTCCTGATCTGTGAACAAGACCCCATAACTGAACTTCAGACATGGAGCCAAACAACAGACCTCACTTGCTACATGACAGGTGCAGGAGCTGAACCTGATACTCACAATGCAAACACAGCCAGGACTCTATAAAGGACATCTCATGACTCCCTAAGTCCAAGCAGCTAGCTTCAAAATATATTTCACTACCAATGTAAATGTATAATAGAGAAACATCACAAGCAGCCCTACCACATTCTACCAACCCCTACTAAAATAAACCAAGTAACTGACAGAGGGAACAGAAATGAAGCTTACTCTTAGCTGATACATGTCCATGATCTGTCCAGGACTTAATGCCCCAGCCATTCATGTCACATGCCTGGCTCATTGACACTGTGGGGAATGAAATAAAAATATGTCCTTATACTTTGAAAGTTCTACAGCTGGGCTAATAATCAAGTGAAATAATAAGATGAACAAGGAATATTCTGTGTATAATAAAGGCTCAAGGGGAACTGATATTCCCAAGAATACAAGACAATGAGGTTGTTCTGGGTGTATAGAACACTTCAAAAAACTGAATAACAGAATCTAAGAGATTTTGAAAAAAATTATTGATTGATTTTAGAGAAAAGACAGAAGACATAGAAAGGGGGAAAAAAGCAGAAAGCATCACCTCAAAGGAGTTGCCTCTCACATGTCCTTTGACCCAGCAAGCCTCGAGTTTCAAACCAGCAACCTCAGCATTCCAAATCAAAGGTCTATCCACTGCACCACCACAGGTCAGACCAGAATCTTATATTCACAAATGTGACATGGTAACATGCAGGTAATTTGAGAACATGTGACACATCTTACAGATTACTTTTTGTTGGAAACCCCAAACCTACTGGACAAAAGAAATAAGGTAAGGGGGTCAACAAGCTGTTCCTTGCAGTCTTGATGTCTAACACTAAGGTGATTGTACTTAAGTTCTCTTCTGAAACTGACATGTGCACAAGGTGACAGAGAAGCGCACTTCACACATATTTACAGTGACCACAAAGCAACAGAATGCAACCTTCAACCATCTTTATGATTTGAAAGAATACAAAGTGTGTGACTTGCTGTCATGGCCATGAAACTAAAAAATATTAATAAGAGAGACCTATGAGCTCCTTATGTTTTTAAGGCACAGGTTGGGAACCTATGGCTCATGAGCCAGATGTGGCTCTTTTGAGGGCTGCATCTGGCTCACAGACAAATCTTTTTTTTAAAATATAATAATTATTTTTTATTTTATTTTTTATTTTTTATTTTTTTAATAATTTTATTTTTTTAATGGGGTGATATCAATAAATCAGGATACATATATTCAAAGATAACATGTCCAGGTTATCTTGTCATTCAATTATGTTGCATACCCATCACCCAAAGTCAGATTGTCCTCTGTCACCTTCTATCTAGTTTTCTTTGTGCCCCTCCCCCTTTCTCTCTCCCTCTCCCCCCATCCCCCATAACCACCACACTCTTATCAATGGCAGACAAATCTTTAAGTAAAGAAAGTAATAATGTTAAAAATATAAAACATTCTCATGTACTACAATTGACTCATTTCCTCCTGCTCATGTTCATGGTTGCAGGTGGCTGGAGCCAATCACAGCTGTCCTCCAGGACAACATCGAATTTTTATTGGATAATGCATAATGTACTTGAGTTGTTGTATGGCTCTCATGGAATTATATTTTAAAATATGTGGCATTCATGACTCTGTAAGCCAAAAATATTCTCAACCCCTAGTTTAAGGTAAAAATAACATTTTCTAAATAACCCCCCAAATGCCTCACAATTAGAAATATAAAATAAATCAATTGAATGATAATTAAAATACATTTAAAGAAACCTATATGGGGCACTGGCCATGTAGCTAAGTACAGATACCGTTTTCCCATTGCCAAGGTGACAGGTGTGAGCCCTAATATCGGCACCTAAAAGGAGCAACCAATGAGCACATAACTAATTAAAACAACTAAGTGGAGCAATGAGTAAGTGCTTCTCTCTCTCTGTCTCAAATGAATGGATAAACTTGGAAAACAAATGAAAAGTGGAATGATGAATCCACAACGTGGCCACTGTGTTTTTTTCAGCAGGAAGGCAGAACAAAATCACAAACACAAGGCCCAGATCTCTGTTAGGACCATGTTTCTATTCTTCAGCTGAGAAGGACAACCTCTCTTGACCATAAACACTCTGAATTCTGAACCTCAGTGTTTCCCATCCATTTTTGACTCCCATGGTGCCTCTCCTACAATGGAACCATTTCCCTCTTGCTACCCCTCTCACCTGGCCAGCAGTGCCTTAAGAAAACTCCTCCCAAACCTGAGCCAGAGGGCTGAGGGGACAATGGACTTCTCAGGACACAATGGATTCCTCTAATGTGCCATCAAGCCTATGAATACTGAAGCCTTCTATCAGATAAGACTAAATGGAACCTTGAGGCTTCTCCCTGGAACACAAATTCCATTTTTTTGTTTTATTTTGTTTGTTTTTGTTTGTATGTTTCTGAAGTGAGAAGCAGAGAGGCAGACAGACTCCCATATGTGACCAACTGGGATCCACATGACAAGGTCACTAGGGGGCGATGCTCTGCTCATCTGGGGCATTGCTCCATTGCAACTCGAGCCATCCTCAACACCCAGGCCAATTTTGCTCCAATAGAGCCTCTTCTGTTGCAGTGAGAGAGAGAGAAAAAAAAGGGGGGGAAGGGTGGAGAAGCAGATGGACGTTTCTCTTATGTGCCCTTGCTGGGAATCAAATCTGGGACTTCCACACATAGAAAAGATGCTCTACCACTGAGCCAAGTGGCCAGGGCCCATATATTCTCTTTTACAAAATAGAATCTCCAATTTGCTTTGCTCTCTTTTCCCATCAGTATCTACTTTTCTTCCAATGGGAACATAACTATTACTGAACAGAGACCTTAGACAGAATCAGGACCCCAAGGACTCTAGACGACTGAAGCTGAGCACTGGACCAACTTCCAAACCAAAAAGAGGACTTGGCACTGAACTCCAAACACTGGTCTACAGACCCAACTGAGACTAGGATACACCAATGCCAGAAACTGACACGATACCTTGGACAGCAGAGTCCATACATCAGGCCCTCAAACTGGAGCTGCTCATGGGACCCACACTGGAACTTGAATACGAGGCTACATGCAAAGGGACCTCAAACCCCAGATGCACAACAGAAGACAGATTCAAACACAGACCCTGTAGACAGACTCCTGATCTTTAACCAAGACCACATAACCAAACTTTAGACGTGGAGCCAAACACCTGACCCCACTTGCTGCATGACAGATGCAGGAGCTAAAGCAGATACTTACAATGCAAACACAGCCAGGACTCCATAAAAAAAATCTCATAGCTCCCTAAGTTCAATCAGAAAGCTAAAATATATATTTCACTACCAATGTAAATGTAGAAGAGAGAAACATAACTCAGCACTACCACATTCTACAAAACCCCACAAAAATAAACCAAGTAACTGACAGAGAGAACAGAAATAATGCTTACCCTTAGCTGACACAAGTCCATGATCTCAGATGCAGGACTCTCTAGGACACAGTGTCCCAGCCATTCATGTCACATGCCAGCTCTTTGACACTGTGGGGAATGAAATTAAAAAAAAAAAGTCCTTATACTTTAAAAATTCTAGCAGCTGGGCTAATAATCAAGTGAAATAGTCAAATGGACAAGATATGTTCAATGTATAATACATGCTCAAGGGAAATTTATATTCCCAAGAATACAAGACAATGAGGTTATATTGAATATATAGGACATTTCAAAACAGAATAACAGAATCTTAGATTTTTAAGGAAAAAATTACAGAATGATTATAGAGAAAAGATAAAAGAGACAGAGAGAAAGGGAGAAGAAGTAAAAAGCATCACTTCAGAGTAGTTGCCTCTGATATGTACCTCTACCCAGCAACCGTAGAGTTTTAAACTGGCAACCACAGAGTTAAAAATTGATACCCTATTCACTGTGCCACCACAGGTCAGGCGAGAATATTGGATTTTTAAAGGTGACATGGACAGGCCCTGGCCAGTTGGCTCAGCAGTAGAACATCAAGCCGATGTGTGGCAGTCACAGGACTGATTCCTGGTCAGGACACAGAGAAGAAGCACCCACCTGCTTCTCCACCCTTCCCCTCTCCTTTCTCTCTATCTCTCTCTTCCCCTCTGCAGCCAAGGCTCCATTGGAGCAGAGTTGGCCCAGGCACTGAAAATGACTCCATGGCCTCTGCCTCATGTGCTAGAATGGCTCCAAATGCAGCGAGCAACACCCCAGAGGGGCGAGGCATTACTCCCTGGTGGGCATGCTGGGTGGCTTCTGGTTGGGTGCATGCAGGAGTCTGTCTATCTGCCTATCTCAGCTTCTCTCTTTGGAAAAAAAAACATGCAGTTAATTTCAGAACGTGTGACACACCTGACAGATTACTTTTTGTTGGGAAACCCCAAAGCCTATTAAACACAAGAAATAAGATAAGGTGTCAACAGCTGTTCCTTGGAGTCTTCATGTTAACACTGAGGTGACTGTACTTTTTAATTTCTCTTCTGAAACTACCATGGGCACAGAGTGACAACAGAGTAGTAAACTTCAAACATATTGAAAAGGCACCACAAAGCAACAGAAAGCAACATCAAACAAGCTTCCAGGTTTGAAAGATTATAAAATATGTGTTCGGTTCTCAGGGCCATTAACCTAAAATTTAAGTTGAGAGAGGGACAGAGAGAAACAAACAGAAAGTGAGAGATAAGAAGAATCAATTCTTCATTGCAGCTCCTTAGTTGTTCATGGATCGTTTTTTCATATGTGCCTTAACTGGGGGGCTACATCAGAGCAAGTGACCCCTTGCTCAAGCCAGCGACCTTGGGCTTTAATCCAGTGACCTTTGGGCTCAAGCCAGCAAACATGGGGTCATGTCTATGATTCCACGCTCAAGCTGGTGACCCCTACACTAAAGCTGCAGAGCCTGTGCTCAAGCTGATGACCCTGCACTTCAGCTTTAGAACCTGGGTTCTCTGCATTTTAGTACGATGCTCTATCCACTTCACCACTGCCTGGTCAGGCTAAAAATATTAATCAAAGAGATACACGAGCTTCTTTTGCTTTAAGGCATAAATGACATTTTTCTAAATAACCCTCCAAACACATCACAATTGGAAATATAAAATAACTTCAAATGAATGAGGATTAAAATACTACATTTAAAAAAGCCTATGGGGCACTGGCCATGTAGCTCAGTGCATATGGCTTTGTGCCAAACAGCAATGTGACAGGTGTGAGCCCCATTGTTGGCACCTAAAAGGAACAACCAAATGTTGTAAAATAGCGCACCTATATTCCGTGGGTTTATGTAGAGATGCCAAGGCAGGATACAGAAGAAGTATTAGGAGGAGATTTATTAATAAGCTGGCTGCATATGACTTACACGGGTTATAGCTAACCCAAATCATGTGTGAGAAAAATAGCCCTGAAGCTAGTTATATAGACTTGATCACATATAGGTTGGGGGAGAAGGAGAGGGAGCATGACACAATAAGATTACAACATTCATCTATAGGATCTGTAAAAACATTCCTACGTATTAAAACATACAAGGTAACACAAGAGTGATATTGTTTTACATATCAAAGACATCTACAAATCTTTTAGTGTCTACCTCCCATTCCTTTGTCTATAGGTATATATTACTCTCAGGACTCCAGGAAGAAAGGAAGAGTTAAAATCAGAGTAGGATATGTAAATATTGTCTCTTAGTAAAAGGGAAAAAAAGTTCTTCAGATACACTTTATTCTTTCAGAGAACTATAGTTAAACTAAATGACCCAGTCATCCTTGTAAGCCAGGAAGCTCCCACATCCTTCTCCCTCCATTCTCTAAGTCTGAACGATGTCTTATTTTTAAAAAATGACCAGATTCCCTCTGTTACATCTGTCTAAGACTTACTCTTGATGCTTGTCTCAGTCATGTGATACATTTTTTCATCCCAACATAAAGGCCGGTCCGTGAAGATATTTTCTGACATTAAACCAGTCCGTGGTCCAAAAAAGGTGGGGATCACTGCACTAAAGAAAAGAGGGGGCAAGAAGCCCGACTTTTTCTCTTTCAAATGGCATTGCCAATACTAAGTTTTACAGTTCTTTGGTATTTTATCACACAATGAGCACATAACTAAATGGAACTAATTGGAGCTTCTCTCTCTCTCTCTCTCTCTCTCTCTCTCTCTCTCGCTCGCTCTCATTAATGAGAAAAATTAAAATCCAAAGGATAATTGAGTAATAAATCTGCAATGTGTTTACTTTAGTGACAAGTAAGTTGACTTTCTTTTTATCCTAGTTTTCCTTTTCCTAAATCCTGATTAAAAGAGTCCTTAGTTTTTTCATATATTTGCCATATGTAGACCAACTAGCTAAAGGTTTGTGGTTGGAGTAAGGCATGCCATTTTTCATTTTAGCAGCAGTGTGAGTTGTCAGGATCACGGTGTGTGGACCTGTCAATGTGAAACTCAGTCATTGGGTGATGTAATGCTGGAAGTGCCTCTTGGATAGTCTTTGAACAGTTTGCTGAGTAACCTATAAATCCTGAAACCTGCAAGTACTTAGGGAAAGGGTGGTTACCTTTCTACACTTTGCAGTTAGAGTTTAAGTCCTAGTAACCACTGCTTCTAGCTGGAATTAGCAGCAGGTCCCAGCCTATAATAGGCATGGGGCATTGAGATACAAGGAATAATTAAGATATTATACATTAAATAAAGTAACAAAATCAAACTGTCAATACCCACAGTAGAGATCTTTGGGGGATAAATAAAACTTAAATATTCAAGTGAGGCATAGTAGATGGCCCCTGTATTTACAAGAAATGAGATTAGCTTATCTGCTATTTGGAAGAAATACCTTAGGCACCTGGACGATGTACTTGGGTCTTCAGTGGCAATTCCCAGCATGCTGGGCAAGGTCAGGTCACAGGTAGCTGGAGCAGGGCTAGAAGAGACTGAACCCTCCCTCCATGGAGCAAGGGGGCAGCTTAATTTCTCATGTCTCTCTTTCCAAATCAGATGTGTGTCCCTTGATGTTTCCGGGAAGCCTGACAGGCTTCAGTTCAATGACCTTTCTTTTCACTCTTGAAGTAGGGCCCTGATGGAATTCTATGAAGCCCTTTAGGGCACTGGAGCCTTTAAGAGTGTATGCCAAAAGCTGGTATTTCCTGACTTCTTTTGGGCCTTATTTGCCTTTTGTGTTACTTCCTTGGTCATTATAGACCTTAAAAGCCATGCTCAGAAGATCTCACTGAGGGGTTTGCCTAAGAGAGGCAAATTGGGAATCCAGTGTCTAAAGAATTCTATTAGACTGAGGAAAGAAATATTTTATCTGCAGTGTTATGTGTTTGTAGACTGTGGAGGGTCTGAATTAGATCTAGGGTGAGACCTCAAGTGGTGGGGGTTAAAGCAATGCCCAGATAGACTATGGACTAACTAAAAGTTAAGTTGAGTCTTAGCACAGAAGTCACAATATATCTTCACAGTGAGGAAGTTAAGAAGGGTGGCGGTGTCTCCTTTAGGCAGGCAGAAAGGGGCTGCAGAGGAGAAGGTTATTTACATATTGTAAGAGAGTACTAGTTTTATGATTGCATGCAGCTAAATCCTGAGCTGGTGCCTGCCCAAACAGGTGTGGGCTGTTTTTGATCCCCTGGGATAAAATAGTCTGTATAAATTTCTGGGCTGCAAGAGAAACTGATATAAAAATAAACAGACAGCCAACTAAATGGGAAATGATATTTTCAAACAACAGCTCAGATAAGGGCCTAATTTCCAAAATTTACAAAGAACTCATAAAACTCAACAACAAACAAACAAACAATCCAATAAAAAAATGGGAAGAAGACATGAATAGACACTTCTCCCAGGAAGAGATACAAATGGCCAACAGATATATGAAAAGATGCTCAGCTTCATTAGTTATTAGGGAAATGCAAATCAAAACTACAATGAGATACCACCTCATCCCTGTTAGATTAGCTATAATCAACAAGACGGGTAATAGCAAATGTTGGAGAGGCTGTGGAGAAAAAGGAACCCTCATTCACTGTTGGTGGGACTGTAAAGTAGTACAACCATTATGGAGGAAAGTATGGTGGTTCCTCAAAAAACTTCAAATAGAACTACCTTATGACCCAGCAATCCCTCTACTGGGTATATACCCCAAAACCTCAGAAACATTGATATGTGAAGACACATGTAGTCCCATGTTCATTGCAGCACTGTTCACAGTGGCCAAGACATGGAAACAACCAAAAAGCCCTTCAATAGAAGACTGGATAAAGAAGATGTGGCACATATACACTATGGAATACTACTCAGCCATAAGAAATGATGACATCAGATCATTTACAGCAAAATGGTGGGATCTTGATAACATTATAAGGAGTGAAATAAGTAAATCAGAAAAAAACAAGAACTACATGATTCCATACATTGGTGGAACATAAAAATGAGACTAAGAGACATGGACAAGTGTGTGGTGGTTACCAGGGGTGGGGGGAGGGAGGACAGGGGGAGAGTTAGGGGGAGGGGGAGGGGCACAGAGAACTAGATAGAGGGTGGCGAAGGACAATCTGACTTTGGGCGAGGGGTATGCAACATAATTTAATGACAAGGTAACCTAGACATGTTTTCTTTGAATATATGTAACCTGATTTATTAATGTCATCCCATTACCATTAATAAAAATTTATTTAAAAAAAAAAATTTCTGGGCTGCATTAGTGTCCTGGTCAGTTTAAATAAAGGTAAATGCAAACAGAAAGAGTCAGGGTGTAGAGTGTAAGGTATTTTTCCCCACCGAGAAGGAAGGAAGAGGGCTCATAGCCGCAAAGTGTGAAATAATAAATGGCTTTATTGAGTACAGAGTGCACACCCCGCCTGGCAAGGTTCCCTGGCCCCAAGGAAAGAAAGATGGAGAAAATGGAGGCTAGGGAAGTTGCAAAGATCAAACCGCGTGGCAGATATTTAAAGGGTCCCTCTAGGGAGGTGGAGCTACTATGACGTGGTGAAATTTCACTGGCTGGCAGACGATAGCTTCTTTCCAAATGGTTCCTGGAAAGCTTCCTTTGGCGGGCTTGATTGTGGGTGGCCCTAGCCAAAGTGGGCGGGTCTGAGTCCCTACATCACCATGCCTCTATCCACCAACCTTACATTCTGACCTTTTGTGTTAAATAGAAAAAGGGGTGCCGTTTATTCATCTGACTACTTCCTGCTGAATAGGGGCATTGTGGGGAGGGGTAGATCAGAAGGTGGTGGCTTTGGGGGGTGTCAGGAGGAACATCTGTGTGGCCGTGATTGGAGAAACTTCGCAGAGGCAGTCCTGTAAGGATTTAAAAAAAGATAGGTGTAATAGGGGAATTTGCAGGGTCCAGTCTTTTGGTGAACTGGAGATGGATGGAGTCCAGTGGTTCCAACTGCCAGAGGTCCTATAAGGAGGCAAGCTTGAGGCAAAACTGCATGTCAGGAGTGGCGTTAAAAGGGGAAAGGAAGGGGGTCCCATCCATTCCCATAACCGAAACCTGTGAGGGAACTAGAGGTCCAGAGTATAAAGGCAAAAACAGAGAAGGCAGTCCCCATGTCCACAAGAAATGAGATGGACTGACTTACCCACTTGTTGCAGACCCCTGGGTTCTCCGAGTCCAGGACATGTCCTAGGAGTTCAAGCGATGCACCCACCTGGCTGGATTGGCCTTCCATTTGGGCGGCTTGTCCTCCACATAGAGGCACTGAGGAAAAAACCTGTTGCCCAAAGAGGCAATCTCTCTGCCAGTGACTGGGCTGCTTGCAGTCAGGGCAGGGCTCAGTGGGCAGCCGCTGCAGGGGCCCTGCCGGGACCGGTGGTCCTGCTTGCCACACTTAAAGCAAGCTGCTGGTGGCTCTGCTGGTCTCAGGGTTGCCACAAGAGTTTGGGTTTGGAGCGTTACCTTCCGCTGCATGGAGGCCTGGCAAACAGGCCTGTTTCTACTAGTTGGGACCATTAAAAACTTTAAATGCTGTGTTCACAGGTTCTGGATAGGGGTTTGGGAGTTGGGAATAAGAAGAGAGGGGCTCGTGAGGAGCCCGGCACCCAGATCCTGCAGGAAAAATGCTGGAGCCAAAGGCAGGACAGGGCAGGAACTTCCTGTAAACCGGTGTAAGAGCCAATGCCAGGCTGAGAAAGGCCTGACGGAGGCGGGACTAGAGAACACAGTGAAGGGAGGGGCCCCTGGCCAGCAGGGGAGGAGAAAAAGATGGTAGTTAGTAAATGGCAAATAAGAAATAGGTTTTTTGCGAAGGGAAAGGAGGAGGCTCTCAGAGGAAAGAAAGGTCCACAGAGGGACCAGAGAAAAGTCCCAAGAGAGGGAGAAAGAGACAGAAAGAGTGAGGGAGAGAGGCGCCCCCGGGGGTCAGGCAGGAGGGAGAGAGAGTTGGGAGTCCACGGAGAAGGAAAGATTAGGAATAAAGATTTTAGGTAAGGTTTCTCTGGCCAGAAAAAGGCCTGTGCGGTGTGGAACAGGCAGCACAGAGATTAAAGACGGTTTCACAAATAATTAGGAGCCGTGTATGAAAGAGATCTCCAATGAGTTCCCAGCGTTTTTGGCTATAGTTAAATTGGTGAGGGTGTTAACACCGAAAGTCCCTTCAGGAGGCTAATTGAGTGGGTTCTGTGGCCTGGCCACAGCGGAGAAGAAGAAGAGTTTCTTCTTCCTTAGGGAGGGAGATTCCTGTGCCCCAACAGCCGCACTCAGTTCTCGGAGTGGTCAGACCTGAGCACTAGCGTCCTAAAAACTCAATGTCCAGCCACGGATGAAAGTGGATGTGCTTGGGGAGGTCTCCACAAGCACAGCTCACTCGGACAGACGGAAAAGACTTTCCCTGATGTAGCTACGGTTTCGGACAGGGAGTCTCGGAGGAAAGAACTGAGAGGAAAGCTGGAGGCAGGGGACTTACCGCACCATGCGCCAAAAAAGGTTGTTCGGAAAGGAGGAAATAAAGGGGAGGGGCAGTGACTCATGAAGACTTTTCATGAAGACTTGAGCTACACCTCCCCCTTCTGATACAGAGAATGCACTCTGCCCTTGGAGATTCACTGGGAAGAACACACCTTCAGGGTCTCAAAGGTCACACCCACCACATTCCTGGATAGAGTTTCAACTGTGACCAAAAAACAAGATATGCCCACTTCTCCCCTCCTAAAGACAAAAGCTCCCTGCTGAGCTCAGCAAACACAGAAGCTCCCAGCTGGGCTCAGCATACAAACAGCATGGAAATTAAGACTTTTAAATGACTCTACTAATTAAGAAAAATTAAAATCCAAGCAACCAGCAGAGGCTGAGGGATAAAGTCCTGGAGGAGAAGCCGCATTTCATAAACCAGTCTCAGACCCACAATTCTAATAAGCTTGCAAACTGCACACACAAAGAATGGGAAGACAGAAATGTAAACAATATGAATCAACAAGAAAAATCCCCCAAAAAGGAACTGAATGAGATGGAAGTAACCAAATTACTGGATGCAGAGATTGTTAGGATGTTTAAGGATCTCAGTGCTACAATGAATGGACTTAATGAGCACCTAAATGAAGAAATCACAAGCATCAAAAAGGACACTGAAATCATAAAAAAAAAATCACTCTACACAAGAAGGAATCAACAGCAGCCTGGATGAAGCAGATGATAGAATCAGAGAATTAGAGGACAAGATAAATAAAAGCACAGAAACAGAGCACCAAAAAGAAAAGAGGCTCATAAAGCATGAGGAAAGAGAAATAACATATGCATCATAAGGGTTCCTGAAGTAGAAGAGAAAGAACAAGAAATAGAGGACCTGTTTGAAAAAATCAAAGCTGAAAGCTTTCCTAAATTGATGAAGGAAAAAGTCGCACAAGTTCAAGAAGCACAGAGAGTCCCAATAAAGAGAAACCAAATGAGGCAAACATCAAGACACATCATAATTAAAATACCAAAGTTAAGAAATAAAGAAAAAATACTAAAAGCAGCAAGAGAAATAAGTCAATTATATGTAGAGAAGCTCCCATAAGGATAACATCTAACTTTTCAAAAGAAACACTTAAGGCCAGAAGGAAATAGCAAGAAATATGCAAAGTAATGCAAAACAAGAGCCTAAAACCAAGACATCTTTATCCAGCAAGATTACATTTAAAATTGAAGGAGAAATAAAAAGTTTCCCAGACAAAAAAAAACTCAAGAAATTTATTACAACTAAACCAGTACTGCAGGTAATGTTAAGGGGCCTGCTGTATAAAGATCAAAGGAAAAAGAAATCAAGATAAAAAGGATTATAGATTTAAATAAAATGGCAATAAACAACTACATATCAATAATAACCTTAAATGTAAATGGAACAAATGCTTCAATCAAAAGACATAGGGTAGCTGCATAGATAAGAAAATGGGATGCATACATATACTGTCTACAAGAGACCCACCTCAGACCAAAAGATACACATAGACTGAGACTAAAGAGATGGAAAAAATATTTCACACAAAATGAAAGGGAAAAAAAACTAGGGTAGCAATACTAATATCTGACGAAATAAACTTTAAAACAAAGGCTATAGTAAGAGATAAAGAAGGTCACTACATAATGATAAAAGGAGCATTACAACAGGAAGATATAACTATTAAAAATATACATGTGCCTAATATAGGAGCACCTATATAAATATATAAAACAGATTTTGATGGACAAAAAGGGAAGATCAACAGCAATACTATAATACTAAAGAATTTTAATACCCCACTAACATCAATGGATAAAACCTAAAAACAAAAAATTAACCAAAAAATAGCAGCCTTAAATGATACACAAGATCAGATGAATTTAATAGTTATCTTTAGAACTTTTCACCTTAAAACAACAGAATATACATTCTTTTTTAGTGCTTACTGTACATTCTCTAGGATAGACCACATCTTAAGACAAAAAAAGTCTTAATAAATTTAAGAAGACTGAAATCATATCAGGCACCTTCTCTGAACACAATGGCATGAAACTAGAAATCAACTACAATAGAAAAACTGAAAAGCATTCAAATACTTGGAGACTAAAATACCATGCTGTTAAATAATAAATGGGGTAACGATGAGATCAAGGAAGAAATTTAAAAAATCCATGAAATAAATGAAAAAGAACATATAGCAATGCAAAATTTATGGGACACAGCAAAAGCAATCCTGAGGAAGAAAAGATTGCGATAGAGTAGGCAGAAGTACCAACTTCCACCTCCCAGAACCAAAGTGGATTACAAACTAATCTTAAGAACCATCATCTGGAAAAACCAACTTTGGACTAAATTAAGAGGACTCTTCAACCAAGGAACACTGAAAAAGCCACACTGAGATTGGTAGGAAAAGCGGAAACACGAAGAGGGCTGCCCAGTTTCCCAGAGCTAATGGCAGCCGAGAGACTCACATGGCAAGAAGTTAGCGTAGCAGAGAGGGAAGGGTCCTGAGATCCAGGAACAAAGCCCCAGCCTGCAGCCCCAGAGCCTAGAAGAGGTGTATGGACAGTATTTAGCTAGAAACAAGAAAGGATACTGTTTGTGAGAAAGAGACTGATTTCTCAGACCCAGGATTCTTCTTAAGGGACCACACAGAAAACCTCTCTTACAACCACTCACCCGGGTTCTGGGAGATGGGGAGAGAGGAGAGGACTGGAGTAGCAGGAAGAGAGTGTTACCTAGGAGGCACAGGGAGAAACATTTTGAAGACAGCCACCCTCACCCCTGGGACAAGTCACTCCCCCAATCTGAAGTGAATATTTCCCCTGGAAACAGCAATACCAGCAAAGAGAAGCAGGACAGCAGCCAAACAAGCTATCCCGTGGCAGTCAGAGCAGAGTCACTTAGAAGGAGGGAGCTTTCAGGACTACAGTAGTAAGTGTTAGGGTCTGAGCTGCAGCGCCAACACCCACATGGCTGAGGGCTCGCCCAAGGGCGGGAGAAGGTGGAACACAGAAGCGCAGTTCTGTCAGCAAGGGCAGAAGCTGGCTGGCCACCACTGAGGCCCAAGTGTGAGCTTGCTCTTGCCCAGCTAGGGAGGAGGGGATGAGCAAAAATGGTCAAGCCCAGCTGAGGGCCACCTGCAATCCAGCCTGCGGGGGAAGGGCGAAAACCCCAGAAGGGGTGGAGACCTGCCATTGAGCAAGGGCGCAGGAGAACAGCCTTGCCCTGCCTGCAGAACTGAGGCATGAGGCCTGACTTGGAAGCTGGCTCCTCTCACAGGGGTGGAGCCAAAAGCCCAGATAATTTGGAGTCCCACTACTGAGCATGGGCATGCAGCCCCACCCAGCCTGTGGAGCCAAGGCTTGCAGACGTCCCATGAGTGGTCTCCTCCTGCAGGGGCAGGGCAAAAGACCAGAATCAGGCAGAGACCCACAGCTGAGCAAAGGTGCTCACCCCTAGCCTCATGCAGAGCATAACACCACCTGTGGGGGTGGGGCAAAAACCAAGGCCACCGAGGCTTTTACACCCAAGCACGTGATCACAGCCACTCCTGTGATGGAGAGGCAGAAACCACAGCAACAGCCCCAGTGGACAGGCACTGGAAATGCCCATACCTGAATGCCCAAGGCAGCAACAGCAAAGGGGGTGGTGGGACTGCAGACAGACAACACCTAGAGAACACAGAGGTTACACCCAGTGAACACCAGTGGCCAAAACCTTCTTTTAAAAAGACAAAATGAGAAGGCAGAGAAATGCAACACAAATGAATCAAGAGAAATACCCAGAAAAGGACCTGCATGAGTCAGATGTAACCAAATTACCATTTGCAGAGTTTAAAATAACGATTGATAGGATGCTCAAAGATATTCAAACAACAATAGATGGTCATTACAAACACCTAAATTCAGAGATAAAAAATATAAAAAAGGACATTGAAATAATAAAAAAGAATCAGTCAGAAATGACAAATACAATACTAAAATGAAGAACACAATAGAAGGAATTAAAAACAGGTTGGATGGCCCTGGCCGGTTGGCTCAGCGGTAGAGCGTCGACCTGGCGTGCGGGGGACCCGGGTTTGATTCCCGGCCAGGGCACATAGGAGAAGCGCCCATTTGCTTCTCCACCCCCACCCCCTCCTTCCTCTCTGTCTCTCTCTTCCCCTCCTGCAGCCAAGGCTCCATTGGAGCAAGGATGGCCCGGGCGCTGGGGATGGCTCCTTGGCCTCTGCCCCAGGTGCTGGAGTGGCTCTGGTCACGGCAGAGCAATGCCCCGGAGGGGCAGAGCATTGCCCCCTGCTGGGCAGAGCGTCGCCCCTGGTGGGCGTGCCGGGTGGATCCCGGTCAGGCGCATGCAGGAGTCTGTCTGACTGTCTCTCCCCATTTCCAGCTTCATAAAAATACAAAAAAAAAAAAAACACCGGTTGGATGAAGCTGAGAATCAAATCAGCGAGTTAGAGGACAAGATAAATGAAGGCACAGAAGCAGAGCAGAAAGAAGAACAGAGACTCAAACAGTCTGAGGAAACTCAAAGAGAGCTCTGTGACAACATGAAGAGAAATAACATCTGCATCATAAGGGTTCCTGAAGATGAAGAGAAAGAACAAGGGATAGAGACTTTGTTCAATCAAATCATAGCTAAAAACTTCCCTAAATTAAGGCAGAAAAATGTCTCACAAGTTCAAGAAGCACAGAGAACTTCATTAAAGAGAAACCTAAAGAAATCTACAACAAGACACATCATAATTAAAATACCAAAACTAAGGGATAAAGAGAAAATATTAAAAGCTGCTAGAGAAAAAAAGACTATCACCTACAAAGGAGCCCCCATATGGATGACTTCTGACTTCTCAACAGAAACACTTGAGGCCAGAAGGGAATGGCAAGAAATATTCAAAGTAATGCAGAACAAGAGCCTACAACCAAGACTACTTTGTTCAGCAAGGTTATCATTTAAAATTGAAGGAGAAATAAAAATCTTTCCAGATTAAAAAAAAAAAAAACTCAAGGAATTCACTACAACCAATCCAATGCTGCAAGAAATGCTAAGGGACCTGTTGTAAGCAAATAAAAGGAGAAAAAGAATATAGCAACAGAGAAATACAGTTTAAAGAATAAAATGGCAATAAACAACTACATATCAATAATAACCTTAAATGTAAATGGATTAAATGATCCGATCAAAAGACAGGGTAGCTGCATGAATAAGAAAACAGGACCCATACATATGCTGTGTACAAGAGACACACCTTAAAACAAAAGATGCACATAGACTAAAGATAAAAGGATGGAAAAAATATTTTATGCAAATGGAAATGAAAAAAAAGCTGGGGTAACAATACTTATATCACACAAAATGGACTTTTAAAACAAAGGCTATAGTAAGAGATAAAAAAGGTCACTACATAATGATAAAGAGAACAATCCAACAAGAAGATATAACTGTTATAAATATCTACGCACCTAATATAAAAGCACCTAAATATATAAAGCAGACTTTGATGGTTTTAAAAGGTGAGATCAACAGCAATACAGTAGTAGTAGGGGGTTTCAATACCCCACTAACATCACTAGATAGATCCTCAAGAAAGAAATTTAACAAAGAAACAACAGACTTAAAGGACATACTAGATCAACTCGATTTAATAGATATCTTCAGAACTTTTTACCCTAAAGCAGTAGAATATACATTCTTTTCAAGTGCTTATGGTACATTTTCTAGGATAGACCACATGTTAGGGCACAAAAGTGATCTCAACAAATTTAAGAAGATTGAAATCCTATCAAGCACTTTCTATAATAACAATGGCATGAAAGTAGAAATCAACCACAATAGAAAAACTGAAAAATACTCAAACACTTGGAAAATAAATAGCATGTTATTAAATAATGAATGGGTTAACAATGAGATCAAAGAAGAAATAAAAACATTCCTAGAAAGAAACGATAACAAGCATACATCAACTCAAAATTTATGGGACACAGCTAAAGCAGTCCTGAGAACAAAGTTCATAACATTATGGGCATATCTTAAGAAGCTAGAAAAAGCTCAAGTAAACAACTTGACCATGCATCTAAAAGAACAAGAAAAAGAACAGCAACTAAAATCCAGAGGTAGTAGAAGGAAGGAAATAATAAAGATCAGAGCAGAAATAAATGATATAGAGGCTAAAGAAACAATACAGAGGATCAAGGAAACGAGGAGCTGGTTCTTTGAAAAGCTCAACAAGATCGATGAACTTTTAAGACTCACCAAAAAAAAAAAAAAAAAGAGAGAGAGAGAGAGGACTCAAATAAATAAAATTAGAAAGGAGAGTGGAGAAATAACAACTGACACAACAGAAATACAAAATATTGTAAAAAAAAAATACTATGAAGAACTGTATGCCAAAAAGCTAGACAACCTAGATGAAGTAGACAAATTCCTTGAAACATACAATCTTCGAAATATTAATCTGGAAGATAAGAAAACCTAAACACACCAATTACAACAAATGAGATGCAAACAGTTATTAAAAAACTCCCAAAGAGAAAAGTCCTGGGCCTGATGGCTTCACAAGTCAAGTGAATTCTACTAAATATTTAAAGAAGAACTAACTCCTATCCTTCTCAAGCTGTTTCAAAAAATTCAAGAGGAAGGAAGACATCCAAGCTCCTTTTATGAGGCAAGTATAATTCTGATTCCAAAATCAGGCAAAGACAACACAAAGAAAGAAAACTATAGGCCTATATCTCTGATGAATTTAGATGCTAAAATGCTCAAGAAAATATTAGCAAACCGGATCCAGCAATATATGAAAAAAATCATACACCATGATCAAGTGGGATTTATTCTGGGGAGGCAAGGCTGGTACAATATTCATAAATCAATCAATGTGATTCATCACATAAACAAAAGAAAGGAGAAAAACCAAATGATAATTTCAATAGATGCAGAAAAAGCATTTGATAAATTCCAGCACACAATCATGATCAAAACTCTCATCAAAGTGGGAATACAGGGAACATACCTCAACATGATAAAGGCCATCTATGACAAACCCACAGCCAACATCATACTCAATGGGCAAAAATTAAAAGCAATCCCCTTAAGATCAGAAACAAGGCAGGGATGCCCCCTTTCACCACTCTTATTCAACATAGTTCTGGAAGTCCTAGCTATAGCAATCAGACAAGAAAAAGAAATAGAAGGCATCCAAATTGGAAAAAAAGAAGTAAAACTATCATTATTTGTAGATGATATGATATTGTATATAGAAAATCCTAAAGTCTCAGTCAAAAAAATACTGGACCTGATAAATGAATTCAGCAGTGTGGCAGGATATAAAATTAATACTCAGAAATCAGAGGCATTTTTATACACTACAATGAACTGTCAGAAAGAGAAATTAAGGAAACAATCCCCTCACCATTGCAACCAAAAAAATAAAGTACCTAGAAATAAATTTAACCAGGGAGATTAAAGACTTGTACTCGGAAAATTATAAAACATTGATAAAAAAAAATCAGGGAAGATACAAACAAGTGGAAGCATATACCATGCTCATGGTTAGGAAGAATAAACGTCATTAAAATGTCTGTACTACCCAAAGCAATTTATAAATTCAATGCAATACCAATTAAAATACCAATGACTTACTTCAAAGATATAGAACATATATTCCAAAAATTTATATGGAATGAAAAGAAAACATGAATAGTCTCAGCAATCTTGAAAAGAAAAAATAAAGTGGGAGGTATCACATTTCCGGATATCAAGTTATACTACAAAGCCATTGTACTCAAAACAGCCTGGTACTGGCATAAGAACAGGCACATAGATCAATGTAACAGAACTGAGAACCCCAAAATAAACCTACACTTTTATGGACAACTGATATTTGACAAAAGAGGTATGAGCATACATTGGAGTAAAGACAGCCTCTTCAACAAATGGTGTTGAAAAAGTTGGACAGCTACCTCCAAAAAAATAAAACTAGACCACCAACTTACACCACTCAGAAAAATAAACTCAAAATGGATAAAAGATTTCATTGTAATTCGTATAACCATAAGCATCTTAGAAGAAAACTAGGTGGTAAGCTCTCTGATATCTCTTGCAGCAACATATTTGCCAATTTATCCTCACAGACAAGTGAATGAAAAGACAGGATAAACAAATGGGACTATATCAAACTAATAAGTTTTTGCACAGCTAAAGACAATAAGAACAGAATAAAAAGACAAACTAGACAATGGGAGAATATATTTGACAATACGTCTGATAAGGGGTTAATAACCAAAATTTATAAAGAACTTGTAAAACTGAATACCAGGAAGACAAAAAATCCAATCAAAAAATGGGTGAAAGAAATGAATAGACACTTCTCCAAAGAGGACATACAGATGGCCAATAGTTATCACTTTCTGATAACAAGTTATACTACAAGGCCATTGTACTCAAAATAGCTTGGTACTGGCATAAGAACAGGCATATACAGTGTGTCCATAAAGTCATGGTGCACTTTTGACAGGTCACAGGAAAGCAACAAAAGCAACAGAAATGTAAAATCTGCACCAAATAAAAGGAAAACTCTCCAAGTTTCATACCTATTCAGTGCAGTTCGATGTGGGCTCATGCACAGATTTTTTAGGGCTCCTTAGGTAGGACTTTTTAGGGTTCCTATCCCATATAGCCACAGACTCGTCACTGACTGATGGCCTACCAGATCAGGGTTTCTCCACCAAACTGCCGATTTCCTTCAACTGCTTATCCCACCAAGTAATTTTATTCCTACATGGTGGTGCTTTGTTATAAACGTGCCGATATTCATGTTGCATTTTGGTCATGGAATAGAATTTATTGAGCCACAGAACACACTGAACTTTCCTCTGTACCGTCCACATCTCGACTGGCATGGCCGTGGGCTGCTCCGCTGTATACACGGTGTTATGTCATCATCTGTGCGTGCGCACATGCTGCCACATCATCCTACAGCAACTGGGAGGGTTTTCCTTTTATTTGGTGCGGATTTCACATTTCTATCATCTTTTGTTGCTTTCCTGTGACCTGTCAAAAGTGCACCATGACTTTATGGACACACTGTAGATCAATGGAACAGAACAGAGAACCACAAATAAACTTATGCATTTATGGTCAGTTGATATTTGACAAAGGAGGTGAGAGCATACAATGGAGTAAAGACAGTCTCTTTAACAAATGGTGCTAGGAAAATTGAACAAATACATGGAAAAAAATAAAATTAGGCCACCAACTTACACCATTCACAAAAATAAACTCAAAATGGATAAAAGACATTTAAGTAAGTCATGAGACCATGATCATCTTGGAATAAAACATAGGCAGTAAGCTCTCCTACATCTCTCACAGCAATATGTTTGCTGATTTAACTCCATGGGCAAGTGAAATAAAGGACAGAATGAACAAATGAAACTATATAAAACTAAAAAGGTTTTTCACAGCAAAAGACAACATGAACAAAATAAAAAGACAAACCACATAATGGGAGAACATACTCACCAACACATCCCATAAGGGGTTAATAACCAAAATCTACAAAGAATTTGTAAAACTTAACACAAGGAAAGTAAAAAATCTAATCAAAAATTGGGCAATAGAACTGTATAGATACTTCTCCAAAGAGGACATACAGATGGCCAATAGGCATATAAAAAAATGCTCAACATCACTAATCATTAGAGAAATGCAAATTGAAACCACAATGAGATATCAGATCACACCTGTCAGAATGGTGCTCATCAAGAAAACAACACAGAAAAAGTGTTGGCAAGGTTGTGGAGAAAAGGGAACCCTCCTGCACTGCTGGTGGGAATGCAGACTGGTGCAGCCACTGTGGCAAACGATAATGGAGATTTCTTAAAATATTAAAAATCAAACGTTTTTTGACCTAGCCATCCCACTTCTAGGAATATATCCTAAGAACAACAAATAATTTATTCAAAAAGAGAAATGCACCCCCATGTTTATTGCAGCATTGTTTACAATAGCCAAGATCTGGAAACAGCCCAAGTGTCCATCAGTGGACAAGTGGATTAAAAAGTAGTGGTACGTATACACAATGGAATACTACATGGCTGTGAAAAAAAAAGGAAATCTTACCCTTTGTGACAACATGGATGAACAGGGAGTCTATTATGCCAAGCGAAATAAGCAGGCAGAGAAAGAAAAAAATCTGATGACATCACTCATATGAGAAGTCCAATGAACAATGTGAACTGAGAAACGGAAGAGAGGCAGAGGAGGGGTCAAAGAGTCCAGAAGGAAGGTGGGAAAAGGGAAAGGAGATGAGCGGAGGGGATCAAAGAAAGAAAAGACAGTGAATGTATATAAACATAACACAGAGAGATAGAGGGCAGGATAGTAAATCATGGAGGAAAGGGGGAAGGCAGTGGGGGAGGTGCAAAAGGGGGTGTCAAGGAGAACAAGGGGGGAGGGAGGGAGATATATTCGGGGTACACTTGTAACTATGTAAACACATCAAATTGAAATCAATAAAATCAATAAATAAAAAATGAATTAGACATAAAAAAGTAAAAAGTAAAACTTTAAATAGAGCCTGCCTGTTTACTGATATATTAAATAAACTAAGGGATTATTAATCACAGATTTGTTATTGGCCCTTATCACTTTTAATGGGTTTAAGATTGAACTTGTTCACAAGTGACAGAAACTTATTCTAGTGATATAAACAATTTTGAAATCTACTCCTTTCCCTTATGAAAGTCCAGGCTCAGCCTCACTTCATAGTGTCACCTCTGCATTACTGCTTCGTTATATGTACCTTCAACTTCATCATCCAAAATGGCACATATATCATCTATTCCAAGTAGCAGGACAAAGGAGCAAGCAAAGAAACCCAGCACAATTTTATGAGCATTCCCCAAAATGAGATTCCCAAATACCATTTAACACCTCTACTTGCCTCCTGTCACTTGATTCTGTGGCCAAAGAAGTCTTGGAAACATAGTTTTCATTGTGTTCTGTCATGTTTCCAGCTAAAACTTCTTTTGTCATAGAAGGAAGGAAAAATATAGACTGACAATGATTTGGTTGTACCTCTTTGTATTTCAGGCCTTGTCCATAGTATTGTATAAGATAATTAGCACACTATAATCACTCAGCAAATATTTGTTATTGTTGTCATTATTACCCACTTTAATGTCATTTGCCAGTTCTCTCACATCGAAGCAAACTGAATACTTCTACCAAATGGCTCTAGCTATATGTTTAGTTACTGGATATTACAGCCCCTGGCAGACCCTAAATAAATACTACCTGAACTGGACCCTGAAGCTGTAAAACAATAATGACTAAATTCCTAATGGCCAACTGATATGCTTACAGTTGTCTAACATACCAAAGAGTTGCTGAAGTCCTAGTTTATTTAATAAATATTATTTGTATAAATACACTCACTTTATACTTTACCTCACTTTATACTTGAGAGAGATGAACACAATCAAGCCTCTTCAACCTCAAGGCCTCATGGAGGAAACATTTATCTTACAAATCTGCTGAACTTGACTCCCCAAGTGATTGACCATTCTATATTACTGCACCGAAACCAACATTACCTTTATATTTTTAGTGGAATTTAAAAGGTTATTACACTTTGCTAATTTATAATGCTGTGTTTTTTATTATTATTGATTTTAATTTGTTGTGTTTACATAGTTACAAGTGTACTCCCAAATATATCTCCCTCCCTCCCCCCTTGTTCTCCTTGACAACCCCTTTTGCCCCTCCCCCACTTTCATCCATGATTTACTATCCTGCCCTCTATCTCTCTGTGTTATGTTTATATACATTTACTAATGTCTTTCTTTTCTTTGATCCCCTCCGCTCATCTCCTTTCCCTTTTCCCACCTTCCTTCTGGACTCTTTGACCCCTCCTCTGCCTCTCTTCCATTCCTCAGTTCACACTGTTCATTGGATTCCTCATATGAGTGAGGTCATATGATATTTTTCTTTCTCTGCCTTGCTTATTTCGCTTAGCATAATAGACTCCATGTTCATCCATGTTGACACAAAGGGTAAGACTTCCTTCTTTTTCAGGGCCCCATAGTATTCCATTGTGTATATGTACCACAGCTTTTCAATCTCCTCATCTACTGATGGACATAGGCTGTTTCCAGATCTTGGCTATTGTAAACAAAGCTGCAATAAACACGTGGGTGCATTTCTTCTTTTGAATCAGTGATTTGTTATTCTTAGGATATATTCCTAGAAGTAGGATAGCTGAGCCAAAAGTCAGTTTGATTTTTAATTTTTTGAGGAATCTCCATACTGTTTTCCACAGTGGCTGCACCAGTCTGCATTTCTACCAGCAGTGCAGGAGGATTCCCTTTTCTCCACACCCTCGCCAGCACTTGTTATGTGTTGTTTTGTTAATGCCACTCTGACAGATATGAGGTGATATCTCATTGTGGTTTTAATTTGCATTTCTCTAATGATTGATTCTCTAGTGATGTTGAACATTTTTAAATGCCTATTGGCCATCTGTATGTCCTCTTTGGAGAAGTGCCTATTCAGTTCTTTTGCCCAATTTTTTATTGTATTGTTTACTTTTCTGGTATTGAGTTTTACAAGTTAGGCAATAAGCTCTCTGACATCTCTCGCAGCAATATATTTGCTGATTTAACTCCACGGGCAAGTGAAATAAAGGAAAAAATAAACAAATATGACTATATCAAACTAGAAAGCTTTTGCACAGCAAAAGACAATGTGAACAAAATAAAAAAACAACTCACACAATGGGAGACCATATTTGCCAACATGTCCGATAAGGGGTTAATAACCAAAATCTACAAAGAACTTGTATAATGTTGTGTTCTTTACTTTTTCTGCAAGGAGCTACAATTTTTAGAGTGAGTTCTTGGCAAGTGAGTCATTTGGGAGAGCTATGAGCCGCTTCACCTATAAGGCAAGACCAAGGGCTAGTAGCAGGCAAGGTAACTTGCCTGGTTACTTGTTTGCCAGAAATCATGATGCATAGTCTCCTGCCCAGATTACTGAGAGCCTATTACACAGGTCCTAGGGAATTACTTACTTGCTCTGTGTAACCTTAACTGTAGTGATCATAGTGTTAAATATTATGATGTCATCCTGAAGTTTATTAATGAACCCATCAGCTAAATTATAGTAATCATTAAAACTGCCAGTTAGTGTTAAAACGTTTTGATTATCAAATTCAGAGAGATTAATCAGTATTTCAAATATGCTCTTCTGGCGACCTGATTCTTTTTTCTGATCGAAGATATCATTTACTACAACTTCTAATTCTTTCATTTTGCATTCTAGTAATTAAATGAAGTACAAGTGGGTAGAATCAACCTTTTCAGGAATTTTTAAAATGAGTTAATGATCCATTCCTTAAGCATTAGAAGCTGAATGTGAATCACTAAAGCTAATGACATTTATAATCGTATATGCAGAGAGTATCACATAATGAGTTAGAGCACAAAAGCAAAGGTAAAGATAGTTCAGACACACATTTCAGAGGGTGAGAAGTCCTGCCACCAAGTCATTACTGGCATCTTGTCCAAAAGAAAAGAGAATTTACAAAATGTTACAAAGTGATAAAAGTCAGATGTTTGACAAGTTGAAGAAGAAAATATTGACTAAGCAGATTTTGTTATAAGATTGACAGAGACCTCAAGATATGTTTGACAATAATTTAATTGGGTTATGTAAGGTGACAGATCTTGCTGCCTTGCTTCTTTTTCCAATCAAAATTTAGACTTAGTAAATTGTATTACTTTTACTTGCTTTTGCACCATCTCTCACCACTGTTAGAAAGTCTGCTATTAAGTTTGCCCTTTCTAATACCAAAATCTACTTCAGATCCTAATTGTCAAAGTGACACACTGTTTTCTAATTGCCTCCTTGTTTTACCTCTAATACGACAAGTAATATATTTAAATAAAAATATTGATTTTTAGCTATCTATGTTTGCCTTTTAAAGAAATTTTAATAAGGTCAATAAACATAAAAAATATGCATAGAATTTAAAATGTAAATTAATTACTGTGATTCACCTGCTTTCTGACTTTAGGAACCAGAAGGTCAAAAACATACCTGGTTGGAAGACTGATCTGTTGACTTTGGATGGATGGATAGGTAGATAGATAGATGATAGATGATAGATAGATAGATAGATAGATAGATAGATAGATAGATAGATAGATAGATAATAGATAGATAGATAGATAGATAGATAGATAGATAGAAGATAGATAATAGATAATAATAGATAAATGATAGATGATAGATGATGATGATAGATAATAATAATGATGATAGATAGATAATAGATGATAGATAAATAGATAATAGATAGGCAAAACTGATGTCTTGATTCAGTTCTTAGTAGATGAGGAGATGTAGACTGTCATTTCTGATGCACTCAAGATGTTCCCTGACAGGCTTCAAGGGCTCTCTTTTATATCAGTGATTACAACTCTCGTTGCTGCATTTTCCACTTTTCATCCCTCTCCCTTTTTATCCCTTACTGTTTGCCTTGGATTATCTCTATGCAGGACGGGGCAGAAGGTACTGGAGTAATATTATTGACTATCTTTCCTATGCTGTAGTTTACATCCTCATGAGTATTTTGTAACACCATTCTATACTTCTCTATCTTTTCACTTTCTCACCCACTTTCCCAAGCCCCCTCCCTTCTGGCAACCATCAATCTGTTCTCTGTATCTATGAGTCTGTTTCTGTTTTGTTTGTTCATTTATATCGTTCTTTAGGTCTCACATATAAGTAAAATTATACAGTATTTGTCTTTCTCCAACTGACTTATTTCACTTAGCATAATTCCTCCAGGTCCATCCATACTGTCACAGATGGTAAAATTTCATTTTTTTTCTTTTTTGTCTGAGTAGTATTTTATTGTGTAAATGTACCACATTTTTTTTATCCACTCATCTACTAATGGGCACTTGTGTATTCTCCATAGCTTACTATAGTAAGGTTGGAGTGCATATATTCTTTCAATTAGTGTTTTGGGTTTCTTCACAGATATAGCCAGACGTGGAATCAATGGGGTAATAAGAGAGTTACATTTTTAATTGATTGAGGAAACTCCATATTGTTTTCTGGAGTCATTCTAAGAAGCTTAGCTTACTTCATATGTATACTAATAGAAATGAGGGTTCATGGGGCCAGATTAACAGAGCATACTCTATAACTATACTATGAAAGTCCAAATCTCATATCTGAAGGGTAAAAAAAAACTATTTTATGAATTCTGTAATTGCAAAATGTACAGTTATAACATATGTGCATAAATATGACCATATAATTTGTCTAAATCATGAAACTTTGTCTAGGACAAAGGCTAATCCAGAAAGAATTCCTGAATAACAGGCATAAATGGGATTATTTGGGGAAAACCTTAGGGTATACACCTAAGATTTGTGTATATAATAAAAAATAAATACAAAAATGTTTTAAATTTATATAATGGACAAACCTATAATACATAGCTAATATTTATTTGGTGATTACTATGTCTCAGATACCCATTTAATCCTGGTATTAAATTTATAAAGTAGGGAGCCATTTCACCAATTGGTAAATCATGGCTCAAAGAGGCTGACATTTTTCATTAAAGTCACAGTTATATAATATAGAATGAGGATTTGGATACACACAATCTTCATACAGAGCTCATATTCTAATTGATAGCGTGTGTAATCTAGAATTAACTATACTAATAAATACTAAATATTAAAAATAATATATTCAATCATATAACATAGGGAACTAAATAATAAGTATTCAAAGTTTAAGTAGCACCTCCTTTTTTATTTATTTATTTATTTATTATTTTTTGTATTTTTCTGAAGTTGGAAAAAGGGAGGCAGTCAGACAGACTCCCGCATGTGCCCGACAGGGATCCACCCAGCACGCCCACCAGGGGTGATGCTCTGCCCATCTGGGGTGTCGCTCTGTTGCAACCAGAGCCTTCTAGCGCCTGAGGCAGAGGCCACAGAGCCATCCTCAGTGCCCGGGCCAACTTTGCTCCAATGGAGCCTTGGCTGCGGGAGGGGAAGAGAGAGACAGAGAGTAAGGAGAGGGGGAGGGGTGGAGAAGCAGATGGGCGTTTCTCCTGTGTGCCCTGGTCAGGAATCGAACCCAGGACTCCTGCACACCAGGCTAATGCTCTACCACTGAGTCAGCCAGCCAGGGGCACCTCCTTTTTTAAAGATAAGGAATATATTTTTGTCACATTGCTAATGTGACCACTAAGAAAAATAAATCTACCCAAATTATAATCCGCTCACTGCCCATATCAGTTTCCCTTGGTTGCTTATTAAAACTAAGGTTTTGGGGCCCCACCCAAGACTTTATGGAAAATTTCACTTGATTATTATACATATAGTATTTGAGAATATGTTTCCTAGAGGATAGAAATAAGAATAAATTGATGACATTGGATTTATGTTGTTGTTTTGTTTCACTTTTGTCTTTGTAACCTATCAATATAGAATCTATCATAACTAAGGGAAAATACTAACTAGAGTGATTATCTTTAAATACTCAAAAAGAATTATGCTATTTTAATATTAGTTAATTAAAAATACTAACTTCTACCTACCTACACACTAGATAACTGTGCTTTTCTTATAAAGGTATTTAAATTTAATATGAACAGTATATAATTTTATGTAGAAATTAGAATACTCAGATAAGTCATTGTTATAACATAAATACTATTGACAACACAAAAGAATTGTTCTGATTATATCAGCAACATTAAAAAGCTAAAGTTATAAATAACAATTTTCTTAGATGCATTTAGAAAAGCCAAAGTATCTGAATTCTGTTAGCACTCAGCATTATTCCTAAGATTTTTTTAAAAAAAATTAAGTTTATTATTCCCTTCCACCAATTTGATTTATCACAAGTTAGTATACTGTAACGTAATGTCTTCATTCTTTAAAACAAGGCCAGGCCCTATTTTAGGCACTAATGACCAGTCAACAAACAAATAAGAACACAAAATAAATCATTGCCCTTCTGTTTAGTGAATCTTGTGCTTTCTTGGCCTTAAAATGAATCACCGTTTATTTACAAACATTCAGATATGTGAATAAATGGTATCCTAATAAAAGGACCATTTCCAGGGAAGCTATAAGAGAAAGTTAGAGTAAGATAAGTGTAAACTGATGGGCCAGAATAAGTTTATGTAAGGTAAAGACTAAATGTAGACCTTCCTATGTGAGACAGTGGTGAGGTGGACTTAGTTGTCCTCAGGTCTGAAGGTCTGTAGAGACATGAATCTCTCCCTTATTTTGAAGGATATCTAAGTTGTTGATGGATAGATCCCTTCATGCTATTCTGATAGACCTTCCTAACCTCCATGCATGGAAAGGGACCTCCAAAAAGAATGGGGTGAGCAAGCCCTTCAGTGGAAATTAGAAAGAAGTACAGTGAGTTTATTATGGAATAAAAGCTCAAAATAGAAAACCTATGGAATACTCAGTTACCTCAGCAGCAATATATCAGAATACACAAAACTAATTTTTGAAGATCCTCTTAAACTTGGTAAATTTCTTGCAGATTATTTTTATTCTATACTATTTCCCAGTAATGATCATATATTGGTAAAACCCATCTAATAAAGATGTCCGCTTGCTTTTCTATATAAAAAAATAGAAAAGACAAAAAAAATCAAGTGATGGTAAGGCAAATTTAGAAGAGAGAGAAAAACAATTTTGTCCTACAAAATCTGGTTATGCTGCCAAAAAAAAGAAAGAGAAAGAAGGAAGGAAGGAAGGAAGGAAGGAAGGAAGGAAGGAAGGAAGGAAGGAAGGAAGGAAGGAAGGAAGGAAGGAAAGGAGGGAGGGAGGGAGGGAGGGAGGGAGGGAGGGAGGAAGGGAGGAAGGGAGGAAGGGAGGAAGGGAGGAAGGGAGGAAGGGAGGGAGGGAGGAAAAAAGAAAGAAGGAAGGAAGGAAGGAAGGAAGGAAGGAAGGAAGGAAGGAAGGAAGGAAGGAAGGAAGGGAGGGAGGAAAAAGAAAGAAAGAAAAAAAGAAAGAAAGAAAGAAAGAAAGAAAGAAAGAAAGAAAGAAAGAAAGAAAGAAAGAGAAAGAAGGAAGGAAGGAAGGAAGGAAGGAAGGAAGGAAGGAAGGAAGGAAGGAAGGAAGGAAGGAAGGAAGGAAGGAAAAAGAAAGAAAGAAAGAAAGAAAGAAAGAAAGAAAGAAAGAAAGAAAGAAAGAAAGAGAGAAAGAGAGAAAGAGAGAAAGAGAAAGAAGGAAGGAAGGAAGGAAGGAAGGAAGGAAGGAAGGAAGGAAGGAAGGAAGGAAGGAAGGAAGGAAGGAAGGAAGGAAGGAAGGAAGGAAGAAGAGAATATTAGGAGTTGGCTTAATTTGATACCTGTACATGAGATCTGACAGAAAAGAGAGCATTTGGTGTGTACACAGTTCCCATTTGACATTGGACAGGAAATAATGTTTCATCATTTATGAAGGCAAAGGGCTGGACAATTGCATTGTAACAACGTATTTGTCTTACCTAATATACTATAAGTCCTTCAAGGGCAACAAGTAAGTCTCATTCATTTTTGTCTTCCCATGGCCCAGCATGGTAGTTAGCACAAATTAATTGCTCATAAAAGTTTATGCAAAATAAATGAATTAATTATTTAATTAATGACTTGAGACCCTCTTCCAATTTAGAAAATCAAAACATTTGTTAAATTTGTATTATTTAATAGGTGCTAGAAAAACATGAATAAGTGTAATAGAGGATTTGATATTTGATCAGAGTCTTAATCAATGTGATACCAAAAATGGAGAAAGGAACCTTTTTGGCTGAGAGACTAAAATTTGCAAGAGTGTAGCTGTGATGCCTCATCCTCTGGAGTGGTTTAAGAGGAATGAGGTGAGGCTGGAAAGGTATGTTAGGGCTAGATTATGAAAAATCTTGAATGCCATGTTAGAAAATTTAGATTTTAATCAGCGGGTCATCGGAAGCCAGAGAAAATTTATAAGAAGGGAAATGTGCCATGACATCTGATTTGACTTTTGGGAAGTTAGATCTGGCACTAATCTAAATGAAAGACTAAATGGGACCTAGAAAAGAACCATGTTATGAAGCTATTGGAACAGTTCAGAAAAAATATAAAATAAAATCTGAACAGAAAGATGGACAAGAGGCACAAATGTGTAATGTGTTTCAACATATAAAGCAATACATTTATATTATATATATATATATAACATAAGATGCCAAAACTTGTAAAACACATTCCAAATACTTACTGATGAGCATGAGATGGAGGATCCAAGAGAGAGGAGACTTTTGAGATGAGCCCGAATTCTGGCTGGGAACTGAGAGAAACAGAAGGAGAAGGAAGATTGGGAAGGAAAGGCCAGATATCAGTATGGGAACCTGCTGAATTTGAGGTGCCTGCAGACATTTAATGAAGATGGTTCTCAGACAGTAAGATACCAAGATCTGCAACTTGAGAATGGCTAGTACTGAGCATGGATTTTAGATTTATCAACAGAGAACTAGAAGATGAGCTAAAGCTTTTCCTGTGAAAGTGAGTAGAACTGGATGAAAGAAGCCTGGAGTGAACTCCAGGGATGTCAGCATGCAAAGAGCAAGCAAGATTGAATAGGAAATAGAGAAGTATATTTAGGGGATTGGGAGACATGGAGAATTTCTTACAGAAGTCAAAGGAAGCCAAATTTTAATGGGGATTGAGTGAGAGATGTTAAAGAAGATGACTGGAAAGAAAAAATATATACAATTCTATTAGACAATTTGGAGGAATCTGGTAATGTTGTATAATGTTTTAAATTGAGAAACCAGATTACAGAATAAGGAAATACTAAAGATAAAAGAAAATTGGTGCATCACTGGCACTTAGTGCAAAAAAAGTGCAAGATGGGGTTTGAAGTTTGAGAAGAGGACAGAATCTTTCTTAATCAACTTATACATTTTCAAATTCGGCCTTGCTTGTGGGTGTTCCTTATCTCATGTTCCTTGGCCCTCCCATCTGGTCTAGGTAACAATGACTTGGATCCCAGTAGCACTGGAGATCCCACTTGTTAAAACAGTTTTGTGGGTTTGGGTATTCAGGGGACATAGATGCTATGGAAATTATGGTTGCTGTTTTTCCCAATTACTATTCCCAAATAGCAGCATTCCTGTTAAATTCTAAAGAGCTGGCCTTGACCAGTGGCTAAGTGATTGAGCGTTGACCCAGCATGTGGATGTCCCAGGTTCAGTTCCCAGTCAGGGCACACAGGAGAAGTGACCATCTGCTTCTCCACTCCTTCCCCTCCCCCTTCTCTCTATCTTTCTCTTTCACTCTCTCTTCTCTTCCCACAGCCTTGGCAGCTCAACTGACTCAAGCACATTGCCCCAGCACTGCAGCTGACTCCATGGAGCCTCCATCTTAGGCACTAAAAATAGCTTGGTTGCGAGCATGTCCCCAGATGGGGCAGATCATTGGCCTCAAACAGGTGTTGCTGGATGGATCCTGGTTGGGGGGGGGGGCATGAAAAAATCTGTCTCTATCTCTCCTCCTCTCACTTTAAAAAGAAGAAAAAAATTCTAAATTCAGCCCTGGCCATTTGGCTCAGTGGTAGAGCATGGGCACAGCATGTGGAAATCCTGGTTCAATTCTGGTCAGGTCACACAGGAAAAGTGACCCTCTGCATCTCTACCTCTCCGCCCACCCCTCTTTCTTCTCCTCCCACAGGCATGGTTCCAATGGTTTGAGCAAAACTTGGCCCTAGGTGCTAAAGGTGGCTCCATGGCCTCACCTCAGGCACTAAAATAGCTCAGTTGACGAGTAACAGAGCTGCAGCCCAGAAGGCAGAGCAACACCTTGTAGGGGGCTCCCCATCCAGGTGCATGTGGGAGTGTCTGCCTCCCTGCCTCTTACCTAAAAATAAATAAATAAAGAGCCACTAAATTCTTCACGCAAATATGTAGCAAGCCTAAAACTATTTTCATTTTATTTCTTTTGACTTATTTTTGCCTCTGGGCATCTTTTTTTTTTTCCCTTTCCAGTTGGTTTCCTTGGCCTCTCTACTTTTATTAGGTATTTCCTAAATGTTTTAGAAATCCCAACTGACATTATAAATTATTTTATGGAGATGAGAAACGTTTTTGTGGATCTTTCCTCATCTGCTCCCATTTCCAAATGTTGTATCTTATTTTAAAGGATGGGGGGAGGGGTTAACTCTAAAGACCACGTGTATTTTGAAGAAACCATAAGAATTATTCAGGAGGGAGAGAGTAGAATTTAAACACTAGTTTAGCTCATATTCAGTCTTAAAAGTCTTACAAAAATATAAAACTATCATTTATAGCGACGGTTTATGAAAAAAATTTAATATCTATGTTTTAACAAATAGCTTATTCAATGTTTATTTTCAAATGGCTCAAAGTAACGGAAATTGTTGATTACCAACGCGGAACTGTTCTTTTTCTTTTGTGCCAGAATCACTGCCCCATTTTATATATTTTTAAACATTTGCTCTTAAATTACTATAAATCAGCCAATGCCTGTTTCACAAAAGATTCCATATTGCTCAGCCCCAAACCATTCTCTGTCAAACACATGGAGGTGCCTCACCCCGTGGAGAATCTGACAAAGGAAACTGGAGAGAACAGAAGGGCCTCTGTCTTGGCGCTCACAGTGCTCTGGGCCTTCTGCCTGCCCACACGGAGTCTCACAGCAGGCACTTAGCCAGGGGAGGAAGCCTTCTGTCTGAGGGTCCTTAAGCCTCACTATTATTCCCAGTTCTAGAAAACCACAAATTCATTTATCTGCAATATGCTCAAAAATAAAATGGCCTAAGGAAATGAGGTAGATGGAACAGTCAGTAATTTGTCCCTTTAAATTTCCAGTGTTTGTTTCCTTACTATTTTAACAGTTTCAGTGTGCCTTTTCAGAGAGTTAGCATGCCAAGAGAAACATTGAAATTCTTCCTGCTGGGTGGTTCCCGATTTCTTGTAGAATAGCACCACCGCGTGGTTATTCTGTTTCCTCAATTATTACAAGGGATAACTGATAATATTTGATTTCCTATTCTAGCATATTTTACTTTATAAACTGTGACTTAAACTGTGTATATAAAATTATATTTTAAATATAATAATTTCTCTGGTAAAGCTGTGTGCATTTACCTACAACGTTATCATTTTCTCTTGAGGCTAATTTTTATATCTCTTTGAGCACCTAGCACATCTTTTCTATATATTGATAATAATGAACACCTATATAGTAATGATTTTTCATTTAATTTTCATCTGAGCTCTCACTAGAATTCAGTACTAGTTATATGTATCAGAATAAATAATTATTTCTTAAAAATATGATAAAAACAGTTGCTCATTTTTTCTTCTTATAAAAATCTTTCACATTATTATTTCTGAAATCCTGATTTAAAATCTTAAAGACAGCCTGATTCTTATTTCTTTATCTTTTCCTTCTTTCAAGTAGTAATATTGGCATTTCTCCTGTGCCCTGTCCTTCCTTTCCCTTTCTATGCTAGCTAAACCTCTCATCAGATTGTTATTAAAATTACACTTAGCTTCAAGGTATGATATTGGCCACCCACTCGTGAACAGATCCCTTTCCCCTTTATTTCAAAACACACATGGTTTTTTCCTTGAATTCCACAATTAAAATTTTTAAGTACAGTAAAAATTACCTTTAAAATCATAGGAATCCTTTTCTTTTTATCAAATCTCTCCATATAAGGATAAATATTTAGGTATCAGTGTTTGTAAACACAATTTACTTAGTGATATTATAAGACTAGAAACAAAGTAAAGGTCCAAGTGTCAAGGAGACAAATGCCTCCATTTACAGAAATTGATAAATTATTGAATATTCATACAATAGAATATGAAGCAATTAATAGTAATACTTTTAAATAGCAATTAACATGAAATAAAAAGAACAAAATACAAAAATATATAGTCAATAAAGAATCCTATTTTTTGAAATATATGTGCAGCAAAGATCAAAAAGAAAGGCACAAAATGTGTGCAGAATATGTAGTTAACAATAGGTCTTTTTATTTTTTTATTTTTTTATTTATTAATTTTAGAAAGTAGAGAGAGAGAAGAGAGAGAGAGACAGAGAGAGAGAAGGGGGGAGGAGCAGGAAGCATCAACTCCATATGTGCCTTGACCAGGCAAGCCCAGGATTTCGAACAGGCAACCTCAGCATTTCCAGGTCGACGCTTTATCCACTGCGTCACCACAGGTCAGGCAGGTCTTTTTATTTTTAAAGAAGTGAATTAGTTATATAATAGGCAATACACTTAACAATTCTACTTACTCTTTGAGTCATATTAGCATTTAATTCTGATTTTAAAACTATCACATTCCATACATTTTATTTCAAATTAAACTTCTTACCACTGCAGAGCCTTTTCTCCCCAACCAAGTGAGTAATGGAGAGGATTTTCAGTGTCGCTGGAGGTATGCACATGTCTTCTGGCATCCAAAGAGTTCATGTATTGATCAGGAATTGTAGCTATGGTGTTTTTGTATACTTTGGGAATATGTTCACAAAACAGGCTCTATATCTTTTTGACCTGGAAGCATAGTGAAGGTGATAATGACCGAGCATGAAAATGAATTGATTTACATTCTTTTTTTTTTATTCATTTTTAGAGAGGAGAGAGAGAGAGACAGAGAGGGACAGAGAGAGAAGGGGGGAAGGAGCAGGAAGCATCAACTCCCATATGTGCCCTGACCAGGCAAGCCCAGAGCTTCGAACCGGCCACCTCAGCATTTCCAGGTCGACGCTTTATCCACTGCGCCACCACAGGTCAGGCCTGATTTACATTCTTATTTGAATCCAACTTTAAAGTTTTAGAGGCACACTAATCTATATCTTAAACTTGAAGAAATTTCCAAATTGTCGTTTTAAAATGGAGAGCATACAAATGATTGTTTATAAAAACAAATCTGTAAACAATTCTCTAAAACCAGTCTATCACACATGTTTATAATAAAAACTAAAAGAGGCTGTAAGTCAGCCTCAGTATCAGCACATGCTGTCACCCAGATAAACAAACCCCAGAAAAATTCCGCTCATACTGAAATGTAACTCTATAAATTGAGTAGAATTACAACAGAGATCCCAATAATTTTTATAAATAGCAGCTTCACCTCATTTTTTAACCACCTCACAGAAAGATTTATTTTAATAATTTAAAGATGTTTCCTTTACAAAATAAGTAAAAAGTGTTTTGTGGCATTTTGATCTCTAAAAAAGGTAAAGATTGAAATAAAGTTATATTCTTTTTTTAAGTTTTAATTATTTTATGATATTTTGATGTACGGAATTTTTTTTGTGTGTGACAGAGACAGAGACAGAGAAGACATAGAGACAGACAGGAATGGAGAGAGATGAGAAGCATCAGTTCTTCATTGTGACACCTTAGATGTTCATTGATTACTTTCTCATATGTGCCTTGACGGGGGGGGGGGGGGGAGCGGTCACTACGGCAGACCGAGTGACCTTTTGCTGAAGCCTGCTGGCTTAAGCTCAAGCTGGTGAGCCTTGCTCAAACCAGATGAGCCCATACTCAAGCTGGCAAAATTTGGGTCTCAAACTTGGGTCCTCTGCATCCCAGTCTGACGCTTTATCCATAGCACCACCGCCTGGTCGGACCTTATTGGATTTTTTTTCTTTTTTAAAAGTCTTAAGGCAATTAAAATGAAATTAAAGTATACTTATGCATGCATGTGTCTATTTTATCTCATTAGACTGTAAGCAATTTGGGGAGAAAAAAATGATTATTTATTTATGTTTGTATTATTCTATGCACATAAAAACAGTAGTTTACTCATTATAAATGTTCAGATATCTCACAAAATACTTATTCTTCCAATGCAAACTTAAGACTAACTGCAATGAAAATCTACCAAAACATGTAGGAGAACTTTTTCATGCAGTTTATATGCCATACTCAAATACTTGTGGACTGGATATTACTATTCTGTGCATTTACAAATGGAGGAGTTGAGTCTCAGAGAAATTAAATAACTTGCCTTAGCTTGTGAATCTAAAACTAAACACACATCCACATAAAATCTATCGTCCAGAGGAAGGTGACTGTGAAAAGGACATTACAGGGCAGGACATCACTGCACTCCGGAGAGATAGCCACAACAATCCTTAACTGATAGAAGCATAAAGGGAAACTAGCACAGCTAACACTCAGTTAAACATTTAATTTATAATTGCATTAATATTAGAAATAAATAACATCATTTATATTTGAATATTTGTGAAATTCAGCAAATTTGCAGATTCATAGATATCCTTAGCAGTTTTGTTTCTTCTTTTTCATTTTGAATTTGTTTTAATTGAGCTTTTTTAAAACTTTTTTGTAGAATTTACCATACAAAAGGCAGATAAATAACTCTAAGTCCTAAAAGCTAAAGTGAGCAAAGTGAATGAAATGCATCAAAATAGTAACTCAGCAATGGATAAGGACATTTGGATATTTGGAAGGTAGGATCTTTATATTACAGAGGTCAAGGCTTCAAGAAGGGAAAGAGATAAGACAATGTATTTGTGGTCATTTATTAATTCTTTTAACATTATAGTAAATGAATGCCTCCTAATTTCAGGGACTATGCTAAGAATAGTAATGCAGATATGGAAAAGACAAGATTCCTTACCCTCACAGAGCTCCTGGTGTCCAGGAGGAAACCAACCCCTGTGTTTACTGCAGGATTCTCCAGGTTGGGGGAGACCCAAATCAACAGCTGGTAGGCTTTGGATAAGGGGTATTATCAAGGACAACTTCCCCAAAAACTGTTTATAAACATCGGTTTTAAAGATGAGTAGAATTTTTTTGAATTAGGCAATGATATTAAAGGCCAAGAGCAAAATTATGCAAAAATTAAGAAAATCCAATTGACTCAAAAACAGTAAGTTATTCCAAATTGCTAGAAGTTATGATATGTTTGGGAAATTAGAGAGAAATTTCAAAACTAGAGCATCAGGAAGGGGCAATCATGACACGCCTAATATGCTCCACTAAGGAGATTGAAACTTCATACTGAAGGTGGTAGGGAGCTAGTAAAGAACTTTAGACTGTAAAATTCATGATCATGTAATAGTTTAAATGTTACACTAAAATTATATTTTGTTGAGTTTATAAAACAACAAGGCGAATGCCTTGATATCATGTTAACTAAAATGGCAAGGTTGAATTATGCATTTGTGAATTTATAAATGTTCCCAACATTGTCAAAAAGAATAGCCAATACAAAAAGACTGAGCAAAAGGAAACAGGCCTGAATGTCACTGGTAGCTGATTTTGGGTGCTAGGTTGATGATGCACTTAATTCAATTAAAAACATACTATATATCTTTACATTTAATTTTTAAAAGATTTCCAATTCATTGCTCTCTTTTTAAAGATCCGAAAAGTAGAGTGCTATGTCTTTATTTTGTTTCCAGTATGTGTTAAAATTTCTGCACTAGACTAATGTGTATTAGAAAGTAATCCTGCCCTGGCTAGGCAGCTCAGTTGTTTAGAGTGCCGTCCAATACACCAAGGTGTGAGTTTGATTCTCTATCAGGATATATAAACTTCTCACAAAAATTAGGGGGTTGGGGAATGTGCAGATACTCCAGTACTTTCAGCCTTTTTGTATAGTGCACTTTTACCAATGAAATAAAAGTTGATTTTGCATCTCATTTGCATAATTGAACAACTTTATTTGACTTGTTGTTTGCTTTTCTGATGTTCTTATTTAATAAAAAAAATCAAATGCTTCTATTTTTTATCACTTCATATTCATTTTGAAATATCCCCTATTTTTTTTTTACAGGGACAGCGAGAGAGTCAGAGAAAGGGATAGATTGGGACAGACAGACAGGAATGGAGAGAGATGAGAAGCATCAATCATCAGTTTTTTGTTGTGACACCTTAGTTGTTCATTGATTGCTTTCTCATACGTGCCTTGACCGTGGGCCTTCAGCAGACTGAGTAACCCCTTGCTCAAGCCAGTGACCTTGGGTCCAAGCTGGTGAGCTTTGCTCAAACCAGATGAGCCCGCGCTCAAGCTGGTGACTTTGGGGTCTCGAACCTGGATCCTCCACATCCCAGTCCGATGCTCTATCCACTGTGCCACCACCTGGTCAGGCTCCCCTAATTTTTGTAAGCAGTCAGCCATGGATAAGTAAAACAATCTCTCTCTCTCTCTCTCTCTCTCTCTCTCTCTCTCTTTCTCTCTTTCTCTCCCTTTTCTCTTGCTCTCTCTTTCCATTCCTCTCTCTCTAAAAATCAGTAATCAATAAATAAGTTTAAAACAATTTTCTTAAAAAAAAGTAGTCCTTATTTACTACAAATTCATGTTGAATTTAGTGTTTTAGTTGAACTTGGAGTTTATATTGTCATTTTTTTTTCCTCCAAAGAGTAGAGGAATTAAGTTTGAGTAATAATTTCTGGAGAGAGATAATATGGTTTATAGAACTAAAAGACTATGTTCAAACTAGCATAGGTTTATTTCCAGATGTCTGTCCTCAGACAATTTGCTTAATATTCCTGGAAAAGGACAATTATCATGATGACCCACAGATGTGTGGGGTTGAAGTGGGTGTAGTAATGGCAACAGGCTGTGTGGACAGATTGCAGCAAAATTAGTTTGGGTGAACTATATATAAATACAATTAATGCTCACATTGTGAGGAGTGGTTGAATAAACAGTGAATCTTCCTACAGATCTGGTGGATTTTTACTTGCAGGTTTATCATCCTAAAAGTATGGTTTATATTTTTATCCTCCAAAGACATTGCTTTGCATCTCAGGACTCAAGTGTCTCTGCTTATTTTCTGCCCATTTATATGGACTCGTCAGATATTTCTTCAGTAACTATTCCACCATCTTTCAGTTTCTTCGTTTGGAAATAGGTGACTCAATTGAAATTTGAAAATTATACTCCAACATTAACTTTTTTAGATTGCTTATGGATTTAAGGAAGCTAGGAAATTCCAATGGCTTATCCTTGCTCATATAGCTGTTTGTTCTTGTGTCTTAACAAATTTATAAAGTAGCCATTACTCTGACAATTTCTAATCATGCATCACAAAAGAAGGAAGAAAAACATCTTTATTTATATAGATCATTCTTCTGCCCCAAACCCTCCAATGGTATCTTATCTCAGAGTAAAAGTAAAAATACATATACCCACAAGATATTCTGTATTTCAAACTCCTCTCTCTCTCTCTCTCTCTCTCTCTCTCTCTCTCTCTCTCTTTCTCTCTTTATCTGACTTCAACTTCTATGGATCCTCTTCTTCCTTGCTTCACTCCAGCTGCACTGACCATCTTGCTATATTTTGTACATGTTAAGACTTTGTTCTTTCCATTCCCATATTTCTGTAACAATCTTTCCCAGATTGCTGCTTGGTTTATTCCCTCACTTTGTGCATTATACAATAGTGAAGTAGGAAGAGTATAATGACAGGAGAAACTTGCATTCAGAAAAATGAAATGTGGAAAACACATGGCTTTGTGAAGGCAAACTGCCAGGACAACAGAGAGAGCATCTTGGTCAGCCCAGTTAGTTCAGGACGTCTTTCCTGGGAGAACAGCCCTATTCCAAAGTCTTCATAGCCCCCCCCTTTTTTTTACTTATATGCCCTTATTTGGAGGTACACAACTCATATGGTCTCCTTGTTGCTGGTGTAAGAGGTTCAGTTTCCAGAAGATGCTTCATGGCTCAAAAAATCATAGAAATTTTATTGCTAAAGCATACAGGGTAAGTCTGCCACCACTTAATTTCCTAAGTATCTTAGTGGTCTCTGATACTTTCTTATATAACTTCCTTTCAGTCTATAGGTCACCAGATCACACTGACTCCTTTGGACTCAGTGGAAAGGATTAAACATGACCCAGAGAACTTGTACTTGAATCAAGTACTACATGGGAGTCTGTGGATGTATCCATTAGAGATGCATTTTTTATGCATAGGAAAAAGGATATATATGCAGGGTTAGTGGATAGTTAGATGAATAAAGATAGATACATGTCTAATATTTGCAGAGACTTGAGGCAAGAATACAAATGGAGGTATCATATCCAGGTTAAAAAAATAATGAATATTAAATAAAAAATATTTTTGGTAGATTGTTTCTCAGATAAACATTATAGTCCCTCTGATCCTACATGCCTTTTTGCAGTCAACCTTGCCAGTCCTTCGATTAAGTGCTTGAACCTAAGCCCTCCCTTTGATCTGAACTGGTCCTATAACTCGCTTTGGGCACTAGAATATGGTGCAAGTGTGATTTCCAGGCATAGGCCTTAAGAGGCCTTGCAGCTGTCTCCATCTCAGATGGTAGCTGACATGTGAAGAAACTCATGATGGACCCTTTGATGACTTAAAAAAAAACACATGGAAAGAAGTCATATGTAAAAGATACTAGATGCTCCAACAGGCAGCCAGCACCCAGGCTCTAAACACAAAAACGAGGCCATCTTTGGTCCTCTGGCCCCAGCCCACACCTTATGGAACTGGCCTCAAGAACAATAAAATGGTGGTTTTCTTTAAACCACAAAGTTTTGGCATAGTTTGTTACATAGCCATACATACCATGTTTTTACTTTGGAAAATATACCTAAATAATGAGCCGAAAGACTAGATTCAAATTAACATTTTTCTAACTCCTCTGAGATCTGCATTGGGATTTTCTGGTGTTGAGCAATCTGACTCCTACTCTCTCTTATTCCCTTTTCATCTCCAGCCCCGTCTCTACCACAGCATCATCATGAATGCATGAGACTCCCAGCCTGTTTTCCTAGCCAATTTTCATACTCCTGAAGTGCATGCAGTTCGTCCTCTGAAGGACCAACCTAAGGCACTGGAAGGGGGCATAGGGCTGTCTACACCAGGAACTCTGAAGCCCTGTGTAGCCAGGTTTGGCGGGAGAACATGATTCTGGTTAGGAAAGTCCTTCGACTCTGTGAGCTCCTCATCTCCAGCAGAGTGGCATAACCAGCAGAGAGTCAAAGCAAAACCTACTAATCATTGGCCTAGTTTCAAAAAATCACTGGCTGATAGATCTGAATATTTCAGACATTTCTGTGTCTCTCAATATCTGTTCTCCCCTTCTCTTGTTCTTATATAACAGAATTTTTAGTGAATACATGATCACCCAACTAAAGGCTACATTTCCTCCTTTGAAGTTGGATAAAACAGTGTGACTAAGTATGCTGAGGTGACAGGTATACATTATGGGCCATGCCATTCAAGTGAAGGAGCATATACTTCCCTTCCTAACTTCCCCTTCCACTGCTGCTCAGAATGAATGTAATGGCAAGAAGGGGAGCAGCCCCGCTCTATTACTGCAGCGGCCAGTTACAAGGAGGCACTGTCCCTAATGCACTGATTTGCTCTATCAGCCTTAAAATACCTAACCAGATCCCTCTGTTGGAGAAAAATAAAATTCCTTTCTTTAGGCCAATGTTATTTTAGCTTAAATTTGTATCTTACCATGGAATCATCTTTGTAATTACATAATTTAAATTATGCATTAATTGAAATATATAAATGTGAAAAGAAAGTCAGGGTTAAGTGCAAATTAAGTCAAATGCTTTGGAAAGGCTCCATAAAATCTAGGACAAAAAAAAGCCATTATATTAAGTGAGAGTGAAACCACTATAAAAAATGGGAGCTAAGGAACTCATAAAAATATAGGATGATTCTGAACTCAGCATCAGAGGAATCTATACTTTCTGCATAGTAAAGATACTGAGACACTAAAACTAGAAATTTTTTTGAAAATGTATTATATGTATGGTCTATTCAAGAAAGATGAGACAGCCTGCCCTGTGGTGGTGCTGTGGATAAAGCTGCCATCTGAAATGCTGAGGTTGCCAGTTTGAAACCCCGGGCTTGCCCAGTCAAGGTGCATATGGGAAGCAACAATGATTGATGCTTCTACTCTTCCTTTCCCTTTTTCTCTCTCTCTCCTTTTTAAAATCAATAAGTAAAATCTTTAAAAAAAAAGAAAAAAAAGATGAGACAGAACTCCAGCCAGCAAACATATACTCATAGAAAAAAAGCTTCATTCTACATCTAAAGGTTGTCTAATGAATGCACATTTATAAGTTTTAAGTTAAATGTTTAAGATATTCCTAGCTTTAAATAACTTTTAATTAGCTAACTCTCCAAAGATCTTTTGTTATATACAATTACACTTATGAAGCTGAATAAGAGACAATGCATACATTCTTATTTCAGACTGTGGATATGGTCACTCTAAAGTAACTGTTTTAGGGCCTCATACAATCTCAAACACCCCTTATTATAGTTTAATGTTTAGGTGAAGCTAATTACAATTTCAGTCAACTTGGTCAAGCTCTTAGTGCTCAGGTCCCTTTTGAAAATGCTTTCCTAAAAAGGTTGATTTTTATTTGTTAAATGCCCAAGTAATAAGTCTTATGGTATTTTAACTATTTTATCAGATAGCTCTAGAGTGATGTAGTTATTTCCACTTAATATAACTTAAACTTTCTCTTTGTTTAAAAATTTGAAAGAAAAACTCTCATTCTCCACAATTAAGAACAAAACTAATATAATCACTCTATTTTTTTCTGAGTATATATTTTTCTCATTATATCTTTAAATGTCCCTATTCATTTCTCTAACACTCCCTGAATTTTATATACTATGTATATAGAAGTCTCTAATTGTGGCTTTTAGAGTATTAGGATACAGTCCCTAAATTTGTTTTTGGTTCTCCTAATTTCTAGATAACATTTACCCAATGGCATTTGGTAGATATAATTCTCCATACTATATCAGGATATTAAATTTTGTATCTTCCTCAAGCACACAGTTATATTGAAGAACGTTAAATGGGAATTCCTGAGAACATAATAGAAATATGAATAATCTTAGGTGATATTTTCTAGAAAGAAATAAAAACACTTTTTAAGTAGAAAAGTTATTCCTTTCAAAAATGAAAGGTTCTGCCTGACCAGTGGTAGCACACTAAATAGAATGTTGACCTGGGACTCTGAGGTCCAAAGTTTGAAATCCCGAGGTTACCAGCTTAAGTGCAGGCTCACCAGCTTTAGCGCCAGTTTGAGTGTGGGATTGTCATGATTCCATAATCACTGGTTTGAGCTGAACGTTGCTGGCTTGAGCAAGGGGTCACTGGATCAGCTGGAGCCCCTCAGTCAAGGCACATATGAGAAAATAATGAACAACTAAGGTGCCACAACTATGAATTGATGCTTCTCATCTGTCTCTCTCTGTCACTCTCTCACATGAACATGCTAAGAAAGAGGAAAAGAAAGAAAGAGAGAGAGAGAGAGAAAGAGAGAGAGAAAGAAAGAAAGAAAGAAAGAAAGAAAGAAAGAAAGAAAGAAAGAAAGAAAGAAAGAAAGAAAGAAAGAAAGAAAGAAAGAAAGATGTCTTTACCTTAAAACCAAAGAGAAATTATAGAAATGTGTTTTGAAATATTTTTGTTTATGGGTAATTTTTGCTATTAAAAAGTCTTCCTATATTTATACCTAACACCCACAGATGTCAGTAGTTTCTTTTATAAATGTGACTAATCATGTGGTAGATTTACTTAGCTTGATGAACTTAACCATATTTTGATCCCTGTTAGGAAAATTCATCCACAATTTATTCCATGTCTCTTTGCCTGATCTCTGGTCTTTCAGACCAGAGTAAGTCTGGTTTTCTATCTTTCTAGTGAGTTCTGAAACCCAGGGACAAGAATATTCCTTTTTTTTTTTTTTAAATAAATTTTTATTTTAATGGGGTGACATCAATAAATCAGGGTACATACATTCAAAGAAAACATTTCCAGGTTATCTTGTCATTTAGTTCTGTTGCATACCCATCACCCGAAGAGAGATCATCCTCCACCACCCTCCATCCAGTTCTCTCTGTACCCCTCCCCCTCCCCCTACCCCTCTCCCTCCTTCCCTCCCCCCACCCCCCATAGCCACCACACTCCTGTCCATGCCTCTTAGTCTCGCTTTTATGTCCCACCAATGTATGGAATCCTGCAGTTCCTATTTTTTTCTGATTTGCTTATTTCACCCCGCACAATGCTACCAAGACTCCACCATTCCTCTATAAGTGATCCGATGTCACGATTTCTCCTAGCTGAATAATATACCATGGTGTATATGTGCCCCATCTTCTTCATCCAGTCCTCTATTTTTTTTTACAGTGATTAAAAGCCTTTAAGCAAACTCTTGGCCAATTAAGCAAGAATCCCAAAAAGAGTAGTGTCCTTAACATGTTCCCCAAGTCCAAGTTGGCCCCATCACCATGCCAAATCCCTGAAAAATGCAACCCAACCACAGTTTAGTCTGTAAGGAGCTGTCACAGGGAGCAGGAGTCCAGGAAAGTTCCCCACAGGAAAAGTCCGCATGGCACTGGAATTGTTGTCACCATTCTATACTTTGCAGCTCATGTCCAAGTCCCAATGACTGCTGCTTCTAGCTGGTAATGATTCAGGTAGACTGGAAAAAGCCATTTGCAGCATGAGTGGATATGGAGCTTCTGTTCTCCTCTGCCTGGAGAGTTGAGACCAGGTTGCTTTTCCCTGGAGCTCTGTGACTGTGGCCTGGTAAAGAGAACCTTGGGATACACTAAGCTGGGTGGCAAAGGTAAATTCATAATACAAGTTGGCAAAAGGAGGAAAGAGAGCTCTAAATTAGGAGTAGGTCCCAGCCTGAAATATGAGTGGGGCATTGAGGTAGGAGGGATAAAGGAAACACTATATATTAAGCAAAGCAGCAGAAAATAGGACTATCAACACCCACAACAGAGATCTTTGAGGGAAGAATAAAAAACCTAACTATTCAGGCAAAACATAGTTAAGTGGCCCTTGTGTGAATGAGATCAGTTTACCTGCTTCTTGGAAGAAATACCCTAGGCTCGTCCACAGTGTCGTAGATGGGGCCGATGGCCCTGGGCACCTTCAGCCTTCAGTGGCAAACCCCAGCTTTCTGGGCAAGGTTAGGTCATAGGTGGCTGGAGCAGGGCTGGAAGAGACTGAACCCTCCCTTAGAGGAGCGAGGGGGAAGCCCACCTTCCAGTGTCCCTGTTTCCTCACAGCCGAGGTGTGTAAGTCTGGCAGGCTTTAGCTCAATGACCTTCCTTTCCACTATTGAAGCAGGACCCAGATGGCATCCTATGAGACCCCTTTGGGGCATTGGAGCCTTTAAGGGTGTATCCTAAAAGCTGGTAGTTCCCCTGATCTCTATTGGGCTTTTTCTGCCTCTAGGTATCTTAAAAGCCATTCTCAGAAGATCTCACTGAGGGGTTTGAGGATCCCCATCCGCCTATATAAATCTTTTCCATATATCTGGAGCTGTTTGGAAAAAAGACAGAACAGTGTTATTAGCTAGATCTAATAAAGAAGGTAGTAGTTTGCAGGCGAAAAAGATTTGGTGTCTCCTGTTCATCAGCATTCAAAAGAAATGTAAATTTTTTTTTTTTTTAAGTAAAAAGCATGATATGGTAGACCCGTCGGAGTCATTGGCCTGGTGTGCAGGATTCCCGGGTTCAATTCCTGGCCAGAGCACACAGGAGAAGTGCCCATCTACCTCTCCACTCCTCCCTCTCTCCTTCCTCTTCGTTTCTCTCCTCCCGCCCGCAGCCAAGGCTCCACAGGAGAAAATCTACCCTGGGCACTAAGGATGGCCCCACGGCCTCCGCCCCAGTTGCTAGAATGGCTCGGGTTGTAACAGAGCAACATTCCAGATGGGCAGAGCATTCCCCCCGGTAAGCATGCCAGGTGGATCCCAGTCAGGCTCATGCAGGAGTCTGTCTGACTGCCTCCCCATCCCCATCCTCAGAAAAATACAAAAAATAAATAAATAAAGAAAAAATACTAAAAAAAAAATAAAATAAATAAATAAAATAAAGTAAAAAAAAAAAAAAGAGGGAGGGGGCATTCCCTTGTGCTAAAGCTCCAGGGAGCATGGAGTGAGCTTGAGTATGTCCTATGAAACATGGAGCTCTATGTTTACATATAAGTCTTTGAAGAAGGAGGAACTGCTGAAGTAGTTTATCAGCATTTGTCCCTAAGACAGCAGTCTTTGTAGTGGGAACACCATACGTAAATATTTGCTGTCTATAGATTAAGGGGGGAATATGGCAAATGCTGAAAAGTCATGATCTTTGTGACCCTCCCCTCCCCCAACCCCCTCCCTCTCCTCCCCCCACCCTGTAACCCCAACACTGTTGTTCATGTCTCTGAGTCTCATCTTTATGTCCCACCTATGTATGGAAACATATAGTTCTTAGTTTTTTCTGATTTACTTCTTTCACTCAGTATAATGTTATCAAGGCCCATCCATGTTGTTGTAAAAGATCCTATGTCATCATTTCTTATGGCTGAGTAGTATTCCATAGTATATATATATACCAAAACTTTTTAATCCACTTGTCCTCTGATGGACACTAAGGCTGTTTCCAAATCTTTGCTATTGTGAACAATGCTGCCATAAACATGGGGGTGAATTTCTTCTTTTCAAACAGTGCTATGGTGTTCTTGGGGTATATTCCTAACAGTGGTATAGCTGGGTAAAAAGGCAGTTCGATTTTTAATTTCTTGAGGAATCTCCATACTGTTTTCCACAGTGGCTGCACCAGTCTGCATTCCCACCAGCAGTGCAGGAGGGTTCCCTTTTCTCCACATCCTCGCCAGCACTTATTCTGTGTTGTTTTATTGATGAGTGCCATTCTGACTGGTGTGAGGTGATATCTCATTGTGGTTTTAATTTGCATTTCTCTAATCATTAGTGATGTTGAACATTTTTTCATATGCCTATTGGCCATCTGTGTGTCTTCTTTGGAGAAGTGTCTATTCATTTCTTTTGCCCATTTTTGGATTGGATTGTTTGTCTTCCTGGTATTAAGTTTTACAAGTTCTTTATAAATATTGGTTATTAACCCCTTGTCAGACGCTATGTCAAATATATTCTCCCATTGTGTAGCTTGTCTTTTTATTCTGTTCTTATTGTCTTTAGCTGTGCAGAAGCTTTTTAGTTTGATAAAGTCCCATTTGTTGATCCTGTCTTTTATTTCACTTGCCTGTGGAGACAAATCAGCAAATATATTGCTGCGAGAGATGTCAGAGAGCTTACTGCCTATGTTTTCTTCTAAGATGCTTATGGTTTCATGGCTTACATTCAAGTCTTTTATCCATTTTGAGTTTATTTTTGTGAGTGGTGTAAGTTGGTGGTCTAGTTTCATTTTTTTGCAGGTAGCTGTCCAGTTTTCCCAACACCATTTGTTGAAGAGGCTGTCTTTACTCCATTGTATTTTCTTACCTCCTTTGTCAAATATCAGTTGTCCATAGAGCTGTGGGTTGATTTCTGAGTTCTGTTCCATTGATCTATGTGCCTGTTCTTATGCCAGTACCATGCTGTTTTTAGTACAATGGCCTTATAATAAAACTTGATATCTGGAAGGGTGATACCTCCCACTTTTTTCTTCCTTTTCAGGATTGCTGAGGCTATTCATGTTCTTTTTTGGTTCGATATAAATTTTTGGAATATGTGTTCTATGTCTTTGAAGTAAGTCATTGGTATTTTCATTGGTATTGCATTGAATTTATAAATTGCTTTGGGTAATATAGACATTTTAATGATGTTTATTCTTCCTAACCATGAGCACGGTATATGCCTCCACTTATTCGTATCTTCCCTGATTTCTTTTATCAATGTTTTATAATTTTCCGAGTACAAGTCTTTAATCTCCTTAGTTAGATTTATTCCTAGGTACTTTATTGTTTTGGTTGCAATGGTAAAGGGGATTGATTCCCTGATTTCTCTTTCTGACAGTTCATTATTAGTTTATAAAAATGCCTCTGATTTCTGAGTGTTGATTTTATATCCTGCCACCTTGCCAAATTCTTTGATCAGGTCTAGTAGTTTTTTGACTGAGACTTTAGGGTTTTCTATATACAATATCATGTCATCTGCAAATAATGATAGTTTTACTTCTTCTTTTCCAATTTGGATGCCTTCTATTTCTTTTTCTTGTCTGATTGCTGTGGCGAGGACTTCCAGAACTATGTTGAATAAGAGTGGTGAAAGGGGGCACCCCTGCCTTGTTCCTGATCTTAAGGGGATTGCTTTTAATTTTTGCCCATTGAGTATGATGTTGGCTGTGGGTTTGTCATAGATGGCCTTTATCATGTTGAGGTATGTTCCCTGTATTCCCACTTTGCTGAGAGTTTTGATCATGAATGGCTGCTGGACTTTATCAAATGCTTTTTCTGCATCTAATGAAATTATCATGTGGTTTTTCTCCTTTCTTTTGTTTATGTGATGAATCACATTGATTGATTTGCGAATATTGTACCAGCCTTGCCTCCCAAGAATAAATCCTACTTGATCATTGTGTATGATTTTTTCCATATATTGCTGGATCCGGTTTGCTAGTATTTTTTGAGGATTTTTGCATCTAAGTTCATCAGGGATATTGGCCTATAATTTTCTTTTTTTGTGTTGTCTTTGCCTGGTTTTGGAATCAGAATTATGCTTCCCTCATAAAAGGAGTTTGGAAGTCTTCCTTCCTCGTGAATTTTTTGAAATAGCTTGAGAAGGATAGGAGTTAGTTCTTCTTTGAATATTTGGTAGAATTCACTTGTGAAGCCATCAGGCCCAGGACTTTTCATTTTTGGGAGTTTTTTGATAGCTGTTTCAATCTCATTTGTTGTAATTGGTCTGTTTAGGTTTTCTGATTCTGCCAGATTGATTTTTGGAAGATTATATGATTCAAGGAATTTGTCCATTTCATCTAGGTTGTCTAGTTGTTTGGCGTACAGTTCTTCATAGTATTTTCTTACAATATTTTGTATTTCTGTTGTGTCAGTTGTTATTTCTCCACTCTCGTTTTTAATTTTATTTATTTGAGTCCTCTCTCTTTTTTTCTTGGTGAGTCTTGTTAAAGGTTCATCGATCTTGTTTACCTTTTCAAAGAACCAGCTCCTGGTTTCACTGATCCTCTGTATTGTTTCTTTAGCCTCTATGTCATTTATTTCTGCTCTGATCTTTATTATTTCCCTCCTTCTACTAGCTCTGGGCTTTACTTGCTGTTCTTTTTCTAGTTCTTTTAGATGCAGGGTTAAGTTGTTTATTTGAGCTTTTTTTAGCTTCTTGAGGTATGCCTGTAATGCTATAAACTTCCCTCTCAGGACTGCTTTTGCTGTGTCCCATAAATTTTGAGTTGATGTATGCTCATTATCGTTTGTTTCTAGGAATTTTTTAATTTCTTCTTTGATCTCAATGTTAACCCATTCATTGTTTAATAACGTGCTATTTAGTTTCCAAGTGTTTGAATGTTTTTCAATTTTTCTATTGTGGTTGATTTCTAGTTTAATGCCATTGTGATCAGAGAAAGTGCTCGATATGATTTCAATCTTATTAAATTTGTTGAGCCCGCTTTTGTGCCCTAACATGTGGTCTATTCTAGAGAATGTACCATGAGCGCTTGGAAAGAATGTATATTCTGCTGCTTTAGGATGAAAGGTTCTGAAGATATCTATTAAATCAAATTGATCTAATATGTCCTTTAAGTCTGATGTTTCTTTGTTAATTTTCTTTCTTGAGGATCTATCTAATGATGTTAATGGGGTATTGAAATCTCATACTATTATAGTATTGCTGTTGATCTCGCCCTTTAAGTCTATCAAAGTCTGCTTTATATATTTAGGTGCTCCTACATTAGGTGCGTAGATATTTATAATGGTTATATCTTCCTTTTGGATTGCTCCCTTTATCATTATGTAGTGACCTTCTTTATCTCTAACTATGGTCTTTGTTCTAAAGTCCATTTTGTCTGATATAAGTATTGCTACCCCAGCTTTTTTTTCATTTCCATTTGCGTGAAATATTTTTTTCCATCCCTTTATCTTCAGTCTGTGTGCATCTTTTGATTTAAGGTGTGTCTCTTGTAGACAGCATATGTATGGGTCCTGTTTTCTTATCCACGCAGCTACCCTGTGTCTCTTGATTGTATCGTTTAATCCATTAACATTTAAGGTTATTACTGATATGTAATTGTTTATTGCCATTTTTTTTCTTTAAAACTGTTTTTCTCTTTTGCTATATTCTTTTTTTTCCCTTGACCTGTTTACAACAGGTCCCTTAGCATTTCTTGCAGCCTTGGTTTGGTTGCACTGAAATCCTTGAGTTTTTTTTTGTCTGTAAAGCTTTTTATTTCTCCTTCAATTTTAAATGATAGCCTTGCTGGATAAAGTAGTCTTGGTTGTAGGTTCTTGTTCTGCATTACTTTGAATATTTCTTGCCATTCCCTTCTGGCCTCAAGTGTTTCTGTTGAGAAGTCAGAAGTCATCCTTATGGGGGCTCCTTTGTAGGTGATAGTCTTTTTTTCTCGCGCGGCTTTTAATATTTTCTCTTTATCATTTAGCTTTCGTAATTTAATTATGATGTGTCTTGGTGTTGGTTTCTTTGGGTTTCTCCTTAATGGAGTTCTCTGTGCTTCCTGAACATGTGAGATGTTTTCCTGCCTTAATTGGGGGAAGTTTTCCACTATAATATGTTTGAACAAGGTCTCTATCCCTTGTTCTTTCTCTTCTTCTTCAGGAACCCCTATGATGCGGATGTTATTTCTCTTCATGTTGTCACAGAGCTCTCTTAGAGTTTCCTCAGACTTTTTGAGTCTCTTTTCTTTTTTCTGCTCTGCTTCCGTGCCTTTATTTATTGTGTCCTCTAACTCACTGATTCGATTCTCTGCTTCATCCATCCTGCTTTTAATTCCTTCCATTGTATTCTTTATTTCAGATATTGTATTTGTCATTTCTGTCTGATTCTTTTTTATTATTTCAATGTCCTTTTTTATATTTGTTATCTCTTTATTTAGGTTTTCGTAATGGCCATCTATGGTTGTTCTAATATCTTTGAGCATCCTAACAATCGTTATTTTAAACTCTGCATCTGGTAATTTGGTTATATCTGACTCACTTAGGTCCTTTTCTGGGGATTTCTCTTGGTTTATTTGTGTTGTATTTCTCTGCCTCCGCATTTTCTCTTCACGGGAGTGGCTGTGATCACGTGCTCGGGTGCACAAGGGTTGGTGGCCTTGGCCTTTGCCCCGCCCCTGTGTGTGACGTTATGCTTGGTCCTGAGGTCACTGGCGAGCACCTTTGCTCAGCTGCGGGTCTCTGCCTGTTTCCGAGCTTTCGCCCTGCCTTTGCAGGATGATCCACTCAAGGAACAGCTGCTAGCCTTGGCTCTACCACCGGGCAGGACTGTGTGCCCGAGCTCAGCTCCGTAGCGAAACTCCACCTCTTCTGGGCTTTTGGCTCCACTCCTGCGGGAGAAGCCGACTACCAAGTCAGACCACAAGCCTGGGTTGCATGGGTGGGGCAGGGCTGTGCTCTCTGCCCTTGCTCCGGGGCTGGTTTCTACCCTTTCCGGGTTTCCCGCCCTTCTCCCGGAGGCTGGATTACAGGCTGCCTGCAGCTGAGCTTGACCGCTTTTGCACGCCCCCTTCTCCCCAGCCGGGGAAGATTGAGTTCAAACCTGAGCCCAGTGGTGGCCAGCCAGCTTCCGCCCCTGCCAGCAGAACCGCGCTTTTGTCTCCCACTGCCGCCCGCTCTCCGGTGCGCCCTCAACCGCGTGGGTGGGGGTGTTGCAGCTCGGACCCTAAGACTCACTACTGTAGACCCGAAAGCTCCCTCCTTCTATGCGACTCTGCTTTGAATGCTGCGGGGGAGCTTGTTTGGCTGCTCTCCTGCTTCCCTTTGCTGGTATTGCTGTTTCCGGGGGAAATATTCACTTCAGCTTTGGGGAGTGACTCGTCCCAGCGGTTAGGGTGGCTATCTCCCAAAATGTTTCTCCCTATGCCTCCTAGATTACACTCTCTTCCTGTTACTGTGGTTTTCTCCTCTCTCCCCCCGTCCCCAGGAGCCCCAGGTGATTGTTTTTGAGAGAGATGTTCTGAGCGGTCCCTTTAAGATGGATCCTGCGTCTGAGATATCAGACTCTCTCACAAACAGTATCCTGACTTGTTTCCAGCTAAATACTGTCCTTACGCCTCTTCTGGGGTCTGGGGCTGCAGGCTGGGGCTTTGTTCCTGGGGCTCAGGACCTTTTCCCCTCTGCTAAACTCACTTCCCGCCACGCGAGTCTCTCCCTGCTGCCGTTCGTTCCGAGGAGCTGGGCAGCCCTCTCTGCGTTTTCGCGTTTCCCCTTTTCCTACCAGTCTCTGTGTGGCTTCTTCAGCGTTCCTTGGTTGAAGAGTCCTTTTAGTTTAGTCCGAAGTTGGTTTTTCCAGATGATAATTCATAAAATTAATTTGTAATCCACTTTGGTTCTGGGAGGTAGATGCTGGTATGTCCTCCTACTCCAGCGCCATCTTGTCTCCCCTTCTTAAGGTGTGTCTCTTGTAGACAGCATATGTATGGGTCCTGTTTTCTTATTCACTTAGCTACCCTATGTCTTTTGATCAGATCATTCAATCCATTTACATTTAAGTTTATTATTGATATGTAGTTGTTTATTGCCATTTTATTCTTTAAAGCTATATTCCCTTTTGCTATATTCTTTTTTCTTTTTGATCCATTTACAACAGGCCCCTTAGCATTTCTTGCAACATTAGTTTGGTTGTAGTGAATTCGTTGCATTTTTATTTTTTTCTGGGAAGCTTTTAATTTCTCCTTCAATTTTAAATGATAGCCTTGCTGGATAAAGTAGTCTTGGTTTTAGGCTTTTATTCTGCATTACTTTGAATATTTGTTGCCATTCCTTTCTGGCCTCAAGTGTTTCTGTTGAGAAGTTGGATGTCATCCTTATTCTTCTTTTATTGATTGCATTATCTGAGTGCCTATCCTCCATTGGGTTGCTTCCTACAATAAACTTTGGTGCATTGGCTGGAAAGCAAGGAGGAGAGACACCCACATTTTGCAGACTTTGGGTATCCCACTGGGGAGCCCCCAAATCATCCTATAGACAAGCCTGCTGAGTGTGCACTAGGAATTTTCCCATGTGGACACTTCATAGGGCAGAAAGGAGAATTTCCATCTGTCAATCCCAACAAGGTTCACATAACAAAGGAATGTGAACAGAATCATGTCTGAAGCACAATAAGGCATGCTGGTCAAGGGTAGCTAGCTGAGGTCATGCCCTACTGGGCAGAAGGAAGACCTAATGACCCTCTGAAGAGTCACTAGTCAACCTCCATAGGTTAGGAGCAGTGACTGTGCACTTTACACTGGTTGTGGGGAATGGCCCCACCAGGGTTAGGAGTGCTGACTCATCACCCTCCACTGGTGTGTGAGAGGTTGTGTAAAAGAGAGTGAGTATGGAGTGAATGAGATGGACATCAGGAGAGGGTTCCAACTCTCTCCCACAAGGCCAAAGCGAGTGTTGGATCCCGAACTGTGGTTTAATAGGTTGCCTCATATGGCTCAGAGGGAGAATTGCATGCTGACGGTTTATATCAGCTTGCCATAAGCCAAGAGGGCCTACCATTCCCGTGAAGAGAGTAGCCGGTAATGGACTGAACCGAGTGAAGTCCCCTCCAACTTTCCCCTCCTCTTCCCCCATTCCTTCTTGTGGCATGACTGTTGTCTCTCATGGGGGGTATGGGAGGTTCACGGAGAAAACCCACTCCTTTAGCCATGATGATCAAGAATTTTAAGAAAGTGTTCTCAGAGAATTATGGGATTACTATGTCCCCAGGGAAGTTGAGGACCTTGTGTGAGTTAGAATGGCCAACTTTTGGGGTAGGGTGCCCATCAGAAGGAAGCTTGGATAAGTCTGTTGTACAGAAGGTGTGGCAGGTAGTCATTAGAGATCCAGGCCACCCTGACCAGTTTCCCTACATAGACACTTGGCTTACACTAGTTTGCACCCACTCATTTGGCTTAGAGGTCAGGCTTCTACAGTATTGGTAGCTAAGGCAAGGAAGTGTTCCAAAAGACCCAGAAAGCTGCTGCAGCAGCCAAAGTCAGGAATTTTAACCAGAAGAAGCAGGAACTCTGCTCCTCTACCTTACTTATCAATGAGGCTCTACCTGTTCATACCTGACTCTTTGTCCACCCCAGAGACTGCCATTGACTCAGGCCCATCATTGCCAGATATATCAGGCATAAGCTCACCCAGGCCAGAGCTGGAGGTGACTCCCACTGCATCACCAGAATCAGCCCCAGGCTCTCCCCCCCAGCTGAGAGGTTATGCTCAAAAACAATGCCTGGTATGCAGATGCCTCATAGAGAAGTAAGAAATACAGTGATAAATGAGCAGAGGAATATAGTAGAATGGTAGTGCTGGTGCATCAACCTTTCACCACCACCGACCTCCTCAATTGAAAGCACCACACTTCCTCTTATACAAAAAAGCCTCAGGACCTAATACAGTCATGGCCAACAGTTTTTGCCCCCAGGCCAGATTAGAAAAAAAAACATTTTTCATGGGCTGGATAAAATATTAAAATTTAAAAATGTTAAATACAAAAATGATTTATTTAAGTAAACAAAATTTTATGTAATTTGTTTATGAATAAATGTGAGAAAAAATTTTAATATACAATATTTTAATAAAATATAATTACATACCATATAAATATCCAAATTGTATCACAATCATTTGAAACAATATTTAATTAATAAAATGAGCTTGAAGGGGTTATATCGCAAATAAAACAATTATTTCATTTTACAAACAGCCTGGATATGTTTTCAGTTATCAACTGCAGCTATTGTCTATGCTACAATGCCACTTGAATCAGCACACTTGACCACAAAAATAATTAACTGTTTGACCTTGGGTGCACACTGACAAACTCTGCCTAAAAGAATGTAGGTTTCACATTGCTGCTAAATGTCAAACAGTTCATATCGAGTACAGATGAGTACAAAAATTGTAAATCTTTATAATGGAATTTTTTTAAAAAATAAAGAAGTATCGCGAATCTATTTGACCAATTATTGGAAGTTAACCCTAGATTAGTCTCACGTGGAATTCTTTTCCATGTATCACTATCTTCTTAAATTTCTCAATTTCCAATACTCAAAGACTCTTAGTCTTCTGAGTAGCTGAGATTTTAAAGTAGCAGAAAATATTAAAAATTTAATTGTGAGCCACATAAACTCATTACGCAGGCCGATCCTGCCCGCAGGCCATATGTTGGTCATTCCTGCCCTAATAGATCTCATGGAATCCATATTCCAGACCCACAATCCTACGTGGGCAGACTGCCATCAATTTCCTCACTCTGTTCAACACAGAGAAAAGACACTGGATAATACAGGCAGCAACTGAATGGCTAGAGAAGAATGCTCCTGAGGAACACCAGAATCCCCAGGAACATGCAAGGGTCCAGATGCCAGGAGAGGATCTTAAGTGGGACCCAAGTGAAGAGAAGGACTTGGGACAGCTCAGGAGACATAGAGAGGCTCTCCTCCAAGGCCTATGGAAGGGACGCCAGAAAGCCACTAATATCAACAAGGTGGCAGAGTCTTTGCAAAAGAAGGATAAAAGTCCAGGTGACTTTTATGAGAGATTGTGTGAGACCTACAGAATTTATACCCCTTTTGACCCATAGAATCCAGAGAACCAAAGAATGGTTAATATGGCCTTTCTCAGCCAGAGTGCAGAAGATATAAAAAAAGAAACTCCAGAAATTATAAGGCTTTGCGGGAATGAATACATCCCAACTCCTGGAAGTAGTCAATAAAGTCTATGTGAACAGGGAGATTACAAGCAGAAAGGAAGATGAGTACCGAATGCAGAAAAAGGTGGAATTTATAGCTGTAGTTCTTCAACAGAAGGGAAAAGGAAAATCTCTCCTGTTCAAAAATGAAAAGAAGACAGCCAAGGGCAAGAAAGGGCAGTCAAGTAGAGCTCCCCTGTGACGTGATCAGTGTGCCATCTACTGGGGAACTGGTCACTGGAAAAATAAATGTCCCAACTGGGACAGGGGAGAGGTGTGCTTGCCAGCTGCCTCCCAAGGGGAAGACACACTGTTCAACATAGCTGGGGAGTCCTTCTTAGACTGAGGGCGACCAGACTTAGGGGTGTCCACTGAATCTATGGTCCATATGGAGGTAGGGGGCTAGTAGATGGACTTTCTGATTGATACACGGGATGAACACTCAGTAGTGACATGGCCAGTAGCACCAAGCTCCCATGTACATTATGCATTATCCAATTGCATAAATGGACATTATAGGAACTACAGTAACACAGGCTGAACAGATGTTCTGTCTGCCCTGTAAATGTACAATAGGAGATCATGAAGTTATACATCAGTTTTTATTCATGCTGGACTGTCCAGTGCCCCAATTAGGATGCAATCTTCTGAGCAAATTAAGGGCAACTATATCTTTTGCTGACAATGATCAGATGGACTTATAGGTGCCTAGCCCAGGCTTGTTCTAACTCTAATCATCCCCAGAGAGGAGGAGCAGAGGAATTTTGCTGCAACATCTGGGAAGCCTCCAAGCCAAAAAAACTAATTCAAAAATACCCTGGAGTCTAGGCTGAAGAAAACCCACCTGGGCTGGCAATAAACTAAGTGCCAATACAGTTAAAACTGGGACACTGCCTGTCAGCCAAAAACAATACCCT